>NW_022689540.1:608565-612696 GCF_011630105.1 Anneissia japonica | reverse complement strand
TATATATGTAACCCCAATGAATACGGGAACCAGTATACACAGAGCCCTCTTCCATTAAAGTAATAATTTAACTGTTTTTCTCATTAAGAGTGACCACCAACGAGGTTTCATGGACCTATACCCACATTCCTTACTTACTTGTCACATCTCCAGCGCATCGATGAGAACTCTATTCAATTTCCATTGTTTATTAATTCGAATTTTATGTTTAATCCGATCTCTACGACTGGCTCTTTTTAGGTAAGATTTGTATTTTTAATTATTGTTTAACTTTTAGTTTAATTAAAAGTATGTTTATGTTATTATTAGACATCCATGGTATAGATGTATAATATACTGTACTGTGTTTTAGTTGTACAGGTAATAGCCCTTTGCCTAGGCTAAAGGCCAAGCGAAGGAATGCTGAAGGACGTTTTAGGCAGAGCACAGTTATAATGTGCATAGGCTACTGTAAGCATTGGGATAGTGACCCAGGCTATACGAATACCAGTGAATAGTTGTATTGAGATTTAACTTTACATTTTATAATTCTATTGCTTTTAATTGTTATATCCATGATGAACTATCGTCCTATTTTGATATTTTAATATTATTACTATCGTTTTAATAATTGTAAGCCTATATGATTATCATTTCGAAAAATATCTTTACCATAGGATAAGCTAAATAAATACTTCGATTAATAAAGAAGTGATATTGTTATTATGAATCACGCTATGTTGGTAACCAATGTTAAATCCTTTAGTTTAATCATAATTCTATTTTCTATATTGTTTAATTAACTTATCGCTAAACTTTAAAGCCGTATTCGTTGTTTGTAATTATTAGTATTAGTATTTTAGTCGTTATTACCGTATTATTATTATTATTACTATTATTATTATTATTATTATTATTATTATTATTATTATTATTATTATTATTATTATTATTATTATTATTAGCTATTTTTCTATTATACCGCTAGATATGTTATTTTATAAAACTAAATTTATTTACTCTGGTATGATTGATATTCCTCACTCAAGTAATACATAATCCAGGGTGATACCTATGTTTGCAATTAGAGCCTATGTTAGCGCTTTTATAGTGTCGCATTCGCCGGGTCGGCTGAATGGGTTTATGATGTCACGGTATCTTGTAATACAGCAGTACCGGACGCTGTGATAGGACTTATTTAACTTAATATGTTTATACATTAGATATAAGAAAGCAAACGTTTGATTATACGAATATTCCAAGGAATATTTAGGCTAAGTAAAGTGACGGAACATTAGCGTGTTCCAATATGTTTAAATAAGATACTCACTTAATTACTATTACTATAGCATTTTAATATTTTAATATTAATTTGTGTTATATGATTTTATGATTTTGAAACGATTTTATATATGAATAGATTCATATTTTGTTCACCCGTTAATTTTGATTGTATCATGAATTGGAATACAATATTGTTAATGTATTATTTTATGCTACGTGTTATACATGCATATTCTCTTTTTAGATTTCTAGAATGACGATTGAATAAACTTCCGGAGTAAATATAAATTTATTTGGAGACCATATTCATTTGATTGAACAAGAAGGGCTATATATATATATATATATAGGGTATATATATATATATATATATATATATATATATACTGTATAGAATATTAAGCAACAACAAAAAAGCATACGGTTTAGGAAACAACAGCATTAAGATCACTTTATGCTGCATTCTATATGAATTTGTTTGCTATAGGCCTATTTAATTTAATGCGCAATTTACGTCCCACCGATCGTTTTTCAGTCAATATAGGCCTATATATAATATTACACTTTATCAAATCAATCAAAATGATTTTACTTAATTTTACAAATAGATTAACATTGATGAGTGAGGTTGCAAAAACATATGCCTACGACCAAAACTATACGGTATATCATTACACAACTTTAGCTATGTTATTTTGTTACTGTTGTTTTCCACTCCGATATCCCGGTTTAATGCCATTGTATATGGCCCAATTTTGAGATTTGTTATGTTGTCCACAAAATTAATTGAAAGGACTCTCTACAAACCGATTTTATGGCACAGTCTCTGGTCTAATAAAATAACATATGGGCCTGAACAACAACAACGTCAACAATGGATGCCGCAATTAAAGCTAACACCATGTCGGCCTACTGGTTTGTTCAACTACAGTACGGCATAGTACACGCTTTACTTACCTATATGTACCGTACATTTTCCAAACTGAGAAGAAACAGTATTCCGAAATTCAATATTTTAGAAGATGTTTTTGGCGACGATGTGTCAACGATATACAGTAGTTCACATACAAGCATGCTTTCACCATAATTTGGATGTTACCAGACAGGTGTGGAGTTGAAAAGCTTGGCGTTGAAGATGCTTGCCTTCCAATCCCAGGGGCTTGGGTTCAATTCCTGTCTGTGTTAATTACATTCATGTTCACGACCAAAACAACTTCACTCCTTAAACTTCATACTAAGATTTAATTTGTGTAGAGCATCGTGAGTGTATTGTGAAAGGAATTGTCACCTACCCGTAGGGCAATCGTTGACAATCGTTGGTGCATATGTTGTGTGGCTAAAATATAATAAAAATAACAAATTAAAATGCACAACTACCAGACTACAGTACTAAACTAGAATATTAAAAAATACATAATGTCCTTCACTTTAAGGGTTTAAAATTTGATTGCAAGTAATTAGGGCCAGCTTGACCATTATACATTTGTCATGGTGACAGTTTGGCTTGAACCAGCCCCCAAAATGTTATACAGTTCATTGTTATGTTATAGGCCTATTTGTACCTAAACATTTTCAAAATCAATCTTAATCACTAAAAATTAAGGATTGTGCACACAATTGAAATGTGCATGGTGGATTTTTGACAAATGTATAACATTTATATTAACACTCACATAATATTCACAGTCACATAATATAGGTATCAGTAGGCCTATATATTTATTAAAAGGTGTGAATATGATTGAGAAAATTTGATCGGGGGTTCGGCCGGTGCGGCTCCGACGGCCCTGAATATCACATTTTGACTGACATCCATCATCTTTGAAAATGGTATAACTTGCAGTTAAACTTCATTCATGTGATCACTTTCTATGGCAACGAGACAGACGCATATTTCGAAAATACAATTGGAAGTGGTTTTCTCGTCGTGTCTTGGACACAACAATCGTCTCATCTTGAAGGATTTCCAAAGTTAAAAACTGAATAATCAGAAGACGACCAGGGAATATGCACTTGTCTCAAACACATACGTGTTCTTCCAAAAACGCAAGTGTGTGCGTTTAGAGACCTTACCAATAATATACAAGTGGCGGAGCTTGCATAATTCCTTGGATGGGAAAAGACAAGAGAACGGCATGAACAACGTGACTGGGCAGCAAATAATTTAGAGGATGTCAACGATGTCAACAGAGAATAGAGAAAAATACTCCATCTGGTTTTCACTCGTCGTAATTACACCAGATAGGCCTAAGTGAAGTTTAAGTCGGACCCTCATTTAATATTATAATTAATAATTACTGAAGATAAAGCACTAATAAACACCTAAATTATAAATACAATATTAACAAGGATTCAACATTTAAATTTCATTTCATTAATTTTGTTTTCAGAAAGCATTCAAGGACACAGGAAAATACATTCAAATAGACAGAAAGTAATCAATCGTTAACAACCCGACGGGAATACATTTAAACACTTAGGCCTATAAGTATACGTATAATATAGTAGGCCTATAGATAAATTAAAATTAAAACTACAGCCAAACTGTGGAATTTATTTTTAAGTTGGAATTTCGGCATCGGATTTGATTAAATATATAGTGCTATTAGGATAATATATTCTCATTTCAAAAAAAATAGTCCCATTATCGAGAATTTTGTTACTCAAACGTCCATTTTCAAGGAAAAATAATTATCAAATGTAAGATGTTGACATTATGGTTAAAATGAATACACGTCAATGCCACTGAATCTCAGACTTCTGGTTTCAAATTTGAATAAACTTACAGCTGGATCCTAAAATACTGTTTTTTTTTCATTCTGGTAACTTGTCGTACCAAATCAGATTTATGCCTATTTGATGTATAAT
>NW_022689540.1:586223-608462 GCF_011630105.1 Anneissia japonica | reverse complement strand
AGCAACACAGTTGTTAAAACAAACGCTGGACACTTATAATAATAATAATTATGTTCAAGTTTATGTCAAAGTTCCCAGCGCTTGTTTTAACAACTGCAATCCCTCTACACATTGTCTCACCATGAGGTCTCACCAAGCTGCTTTTTCCGTTCTTCAAAGAATCTCCGAGATCTTATTTACGCAGGCACCAGTATTCTGGCCATCTATTCATTATTCTCCAACCCTTTCCGTTTTTTTCATTTTTTTTTTCGTAGGTGGCAGCCCTTCACAAGGCAAACATACAGACATTATGCTCTACACTCTACACGCAAAGTAAATCATGGTCCTGATTGACAAAAACATGTGACACGCCTTTTTATATCTAGACAGAGCTATAGTCTCACTATTAGGCTAAGGTAGTGGAGTTTTTTTTATTCGTGAGAAAAATTCTGCAACATCGACAGAAATTAAATCCAGGTCCTATGAATTTGAAGGCTAGGTAAACAACGTGTATTCCTATGCATAAGATGGGACTAATTTTGTGGGGTAGCCTAATAGTGTAAATTACCCAGTAGGCCTACACATTCCTGATTATCGTAAAGCACAAAAAAAAATGTGATAGGCCTACAGATGAATAATATATTCCCAAACTGTATTATTGAAATTACTGATATTATTGATATTCCATTTATAAATTTGTTGTCAATCTTTTCTTCTGGAGTTTAGGTCTGACCAACGGCTAGAAAAAAAAACAACCTTATAGCCAAGTTCTACAATTGTACATTTGACATATTAAATACGCCAACTTGTGTAAAGCAATAAATTGTTTACATAAACCGTTGCATCCGTAAACAAAATTATGCCTGGACCTTTTAACCTAAATTTGGTAATGATCTTTTTGTTAATATCGCCTAAGTTATGAAAACTTTATAAGCAATAACAATTTCATGCTATTTTTAATGCCTGATGACCAAATTGTTACCATTATGAAATCCATGGGGCTCCGTTATTCCTGCCCTATGGCCTGTAATAATAATAATGTAAACTTATATAACGCTTCATGCCAGTAAAGCATAGCGCTTCACATTATTAACTAGATCACAGAAACATATGGAACACCAGCCCCTTTGGGATAATTCCATAATACTGCAGCTAGTAATCAGTGCATTTTGTGATAAAAACCTACTAGATACCAACTTGTATTCCTGGTTGGAGAGATATAACCTTAAGTTAAGCTCAAAGTGAAGTGCCTTGCCCAAGGACAAACTCGGGGGGTTGAACCTCCGGAAGCTAGACCGCAACGTCTGCGCCAGATCGTTCCTACATAGAATATAAGACTGTGTAGGCCTACATATGATGTTTTTTACACTGTAGTATTTGGTGTCAAATTGAATAGGCGTTACACAACAATAGATATCAGAATGAATTTAATTCCCAATATAAATTATAAGCATCATGTCAATTAATTAATGTTAGCCACCTTTCTTATTTACAAAACGCATGAAAGAAAATTTTATAAGTTATCAAACCCATTAAACCGTTTTTGCAGAGCTTAAACATAGACACCAAATTCCAAAACACATTTACCTGCAAAGGCAAGCAGATTTAGACATTTCCCCTCTTACATATTAATATATGTTGGCATAAATATGGAAATACTAGAAAAACATATATAACCAAATTAGAATATATTGTATAATAAAAATTATAGATAACAGACATCAATGGAAGTCAAGATTTACTATCAATAGTATTATATTAGTTAAAAATGCAACGTACATGCTTGAATGTTCATTCTACACTGGAATGAAGAATAAGCCTAGATGATCACCATAAAAGTAATGAACATAAAAAATAAATATTAAGAAAGTCATATGATCGTAATTATTAGTATTGTGAATTTGAAACACTATCATATAAAATGGATTATGATGGTATTATATATTATTATTATTATTATTATTATTATTATTATTATTATTATTATTATTATTAGGCCTATTATTATTATTATTATTATTATTATTATTATTATTATTATTATTATTAATAATATTATTATAGGTAAACACTCTATTTAATTAATTGTGTATGGGAATTTAAGTCACTTTGGAACAATCTAAATATATTATAACCATCGGTCAACGAAAAAATGTAATAAATTTAATATTTTATAATTATGCCGAGTGTACATGATTTTTATTTTCATTTTGTTTTCAGTTTCTCTCAAACAGTAATTAAATTTTCTCTATAGATAACAAACCTTTTATGAATTTATTTTTGAAGCATCGTGGCACATCAAATTTCTGTTTTAGTCACCCATTAGTCGATACGATGATGTGATTAGTCTCTGGACATACGTTAACATTAATCACACAGATCCTGTCACTCAAAAACATACGTGAAGCACTTAACCAATAGGCCTACATCATAGTTACAAATTTTCAGGACAGGAGAATGTATTTTCTTTTGTATTTTTTTTCAGTACTGTATGACCTTTCGTTTACTATGGACAAGGAGATTGATAATTTAATTTTTTAGCTTTATTACATACGTAATTATATATATACACACGAGAAGTCTTTTGGTAATGCTTTTTACATACATACACATTCACTGTCATTTTTTATGTAGAAGAAAATGATTCATGTTTCGGTAAAGTACCGTATCCGTCTATTTTGGGAAGAATTCGCTGTTTGGTTCATTTTTGTTCTATTGATGATGACGCCAATTTAAAATATTTACTGTAAATTAATTTCCTGTTTAATTCTCCCCACTCCTGTCTTTCCTATTAGTGCCTTGTTAATTTTATAGGCTATGACTGTCAAGCCTACACACTATGCATTACCCCGATTTTGAATTATCTGCACCAGCCGCAAACACTTCTGGTGTTGTTTGCGTACTATACAATATAACTACAAAATAATTGTGTTGCGCTGCTCACTCAGATTTATAGTAGGCATTCTGTATTAAGGCGTAGATATTCCGATTTTTAAATACCGTATTTAATTGGAATAAACGCCCAGGGGAGTTTTGAGAAGGGTTTTTGAGGGGCGTTTATTTGAGGGAGCCGTTTATTCGAGGGAGGCGTTTTTTTTTTTTGGTTTTTTTTTGGGGGGGGGGGTTTGGTGTAACATGGATAGGACATAGGCCTACTCAAATAATGCCCTTTCAGTTCAATGTCAGTGGAACTACATCACATAACTACCGTCAAAATGTGTTATTGCGTGATCATAAAAACGCAAAACTTCAAAATTGCGTACCGTATATTGTGTAGTAGGCCTACACAACTCTTGAGTTTTCAGTTTTTGCAGCGACAACGGACATTCCGAAATCGGAATAACTACATACTTTATTTATTTCCACGTCGTGTTAAACGCGAAACGGGAGCTAAACCGCGCCCCATTCTCTCTTGTGTATTTCGTCGTCGGTCTAAGAACTCTAGTATCTGGAACAACATCACTCTGCTTGCAACAGATTGGAAATGCTTTTCTGAAGTAGTTTCTAAAATTCTCTCCCATAAATGCATATACAAACGGATTTACGCACGAATTCAAGTAAGCCATAATGTGTGCTGTAGTTTTTAAAGTATAAGTTGCAATTCCATATGGAAAGCCAGAGTCCAGTCTGATCCAAAGAACCAAGACATGTTGCGGCAACCAGCACACAACGAACAAAATGACAACTGCCAACACCATCCGGGTAATTTTTCGTTTTTGGTACAGAGTTTTTGATTTGATAGAATGGTGTTGCTCGTCCAAAGGAATCCTTTGACGCCACAGAACCCGGAGCATCACTGAATAACAAACACTTATCACTACCACAGGTATGATGTACAAGGCGAATGCGCTGTATATAGTGTAACCGGTCTTCCAGTACGTGCTTGGCCAATTTTCAAAGCATACATCAAAGCACGCAAAACGATTGTAGATGACATCATAGTAAAACGCCACTGGTAGTGATGCAAAACCAGACACTGCAAGAAAGAGAAAGAGAGAGAAGTTGATGATTCATCTAATTAACAATAATTTAATTTTAAATATTTTTTTAATGAATAATCATTCAATAGGATAAAACTACTAGAGCTTGAAAGATCGCTATTGTCAAGAGCTCAAGCCTTCTATGTATACGCCTCATAACCAACTTAAAATCCCGATTGGATACAATTGATTTTACTCTCCATAAGAATGGGAACAGCGCTATAGTTCTAGACATAAAGCAGAGGTCAACGTGAATACGCCTTGAAACGACGAAACATAAAATTTCTTTTTTACACCAATGTTTCGGTTATTACTGTAAGCTATTTTGAGTGGATTACTAAGATGGGACAACAGGCCCGTAACTAGGATTTTTTTTGGGGGGGGGGGTTCAAATTTGGAAAAAGTGGAGCCTTTTGAAGATGTTAACGACCAACCAATTACGCTGACCACATAAATAAGAGTTCCATCTTGAAACTTGTATTAAAAGATGCTACTGTCTATAAATATTATTTGAACAGGATTGTTTTATTTTATTTTTTTTAAGTTTAAGCAATCTTCTTTGGAGATTTTTTTTTGCCATCCAAGCGGAGCAAGCTAGCAAACGGTGGGGTTCGTCCGAACCCCCCCCCCCCCCACCCCTGGTTACGGGCCTGGACAAGCATACAAATGTCGACATAAATCAATCAAAATTACCTGTCCAGACAACGATGTTTCCGACCCTAGCAACGGCGGTGCTTCTGCCCTTGAGAGATTTTAGAGGCCATACGATGACCTGGAAGCGATCTAAGCTCATGGCAGTCAATGTCAGGCAAGTAGCTTGTGCAGTGACCTGAAAATATATCGGTTTTTTAAAAATTCTGAATAATGTGGTGTGTGTACTAACATTGTTTGATCTTTTGATATAAAATATAAAATATGATAAGGGCTCATCCATAATTTTCAAAATTTTCATAAGAGTACAAAATACACTCCTTTCTTTGATCCCCTGAAAGAGCAATACACAATGTTTTTTGTGTCATTTTTGAATCATAATTTTATCTTTTTCATAATAAAAGAGTACTTAGCCTGAATTTTCAATTCCACTCCAAAGCGTATGTTTTGTGATTTTGAAAATTATGGATGGCCCATAATGTGTTATTAAATGAATTTATAACTTTGGACAGAGATCCTTGTTGTGTGGTTCGTCAGTGACCTTACATTTCAATGGTTTATCACTAGAAGCAGGGTCCTGGGACATAGAACTCACTGGTTTCCATAGCTCAATAGCAAACATTAGCTTTACACGTATCTGGTATGTTTATTGTACTACACTCTTTCATCATCCAGCTATAATTATTTTTCACCGTAAGTTTGGTACTTAAAAAGATTAATCCCTCCAATCATGTTACCATTTTTATGTCTTTAGCAAGCACTTAGGCCTATGTATTGCACTTTTTATTAGGCCTATTTAACATTAATATTTATGTAGATGTTTAAAATGTTAGCTTTTTATGAACTCTATATAGGGCCTAATAATCTTGTACAATTCAGATTCTGATATTTGAAAAAAGAATGTAATAAGAAGTTTCACTTGGTTATTTGTTTAATTAGGGTCCAAATAATGTCAAGATTAAATCATGAATAAAATTAATTTATTTCCTCCAAGATTGAATATATTGAAAGCAGACTGTTTAAAAATTATTATTTGAATGAACAAAATGTGTAATTTTCTTCAAAACCGTTCGTGAAAAGAACTATTTTTAGTTTACTAACGATTACAAGGTGTATACGTTGATTTATTACCACTATTCTTTCTCTCATAGATGATTAATTGTATACAGTTACTGTGTCGTTACGTTATATCGTGTCATTATATGCATTATATCGCGTCATCAGCCAGTGTTCGTTGTCAGATGTGATATTTGACTTTCTGTATATGGTAACTATAAAAACGTGGATGGTGGATCCGCATTTATTGTACGGTACCTGCATCATGTAATAAAAAAACTTGCACAAGAATCTTCCATATAACCACTCAGCAGATATATACATTGCGGCTGTGAGAGGTGCACAGAAACTGAGAAAGGCCACATCCGTGATAGCAAGGTTCAAGATGTAGTAGTTTGTCGCAGTCTTCATTGCTTTATTCTTGACGATGACGTAGATAACCAATCCATTACCAATGACGCCAATACATGTTATAGTCATGAAGACAATAGGCACAAGCAACTGATCAATTCCTTTATGTTTGATACATTGTACATCTGTTTCGTTGCTTATATTGAATTCGGCCATCATTTTCTGTGAACAATCAGAACAAGCAAAATGAATTAATGTGAAGGTTAATATACTGAATTCCAGGACAGTAAACTGGCACATTACTAACGTATAATAATGGATTAGTCATCCCATTAATACAGCGTGCATGGAACTTTTGGATAAACAGCTGAATAAAGTTCCTGACTTAATTTCCGAGGCAACGGTGCGCGGGTGGGTTGGTGGAGTTGAAAGTAGTGTGGAATCCCAGTATGTACTTAAAGGATTATGTTCGATGCTTCAATTTGAAGTTAGGACTAAAACCAAAAGGTAGAAAAAAAAAGAAAGAAAGAAAGTAGGCATACCGTGAAAATATAAACTTCCGAGTTGCGTGAATACGACAGCATTTGAGGCGTTTGGAGTACATTATGTAGTTTTACATTTGTAGTCCTGCCATAGTATGTATGTTAATGTAGACCCGATTATATGTTATATGTGAGAATTAAGTAGTGTGTTCCTCGGAAAGCTAGTCAGCCGACACGTCAGTATAAAGCTCTCTCCGCACTATCACATTTTATGCGATTGGTGACGCGCCCATAATACGGGCATGATGATATAATTTTACACCCAAGTATGAGCATCACAGTTATTTGTCACATAAAATTTGAGTGTGGATGAAGCTTACTACTATAGGCTTATACTTGATCTCCAGAGATAATACTCTCGAAGTCGGTCAGCTGTACTGTCATCTCTCAAAAGCTGCAAGAGATATGCCAACATGAAACAGACTACGATATCCTCACTTCAATTCCTCCTGCTGTGAATGTATGGAAAGCCGAATTTTCATTTAATCAAAATAGAGACATCTTAGTTTTAAATAGATATCTAAATTTTGATTCTTAGTTTTAACCAAGGAGGTATAAAAATAATGTTATACCTTCTTGTTTTAACTAAGATAGGCCTATCCCTATTTAAAATAGATATATTATCTCTATTCAAAACTATAGACATCTGTATTTAAAATAGATATCTCTTTAAAACTAAGATACCTCCATTTAAAATAGAGTCTCTATCTAAAATAATGATATCTCTATTTAAAATAGATATCTATATACTTAAAACTGTGACAATTCGGCTCGCCATAGAATGCAAAAATCCGGTGATTCAGTGGAACTGTCCGTCCTTGACAATAAAAGCTGACCATGTTACCTAATTGCATGCTTCCAATAGTGCTAACAAAATAGTGATGTATCCGTTTCACTTAAATTCACTCGGCCGGAGGCAAATAACAGGCCTGCCGATATTATAAGGATCACAACCTCATTATCAACCTAACTGCCATAGCTATAACCGTCATCCTCTTGATCACAGTGTATATTTCTCAGACGGTACCTTTATCTTTCGTATCGTAGTTTCGTATTTCCTTTTTTGATCGCTTTTTATTCATTCTTTGGCTCAGGTGCAGAATAATCATGCAGATTATAAATCCTTCTCAGTACATTTCAGTACAGTTACCTCAATATATTACAAATATTCCATGTCTCAGGGGCGGATCCGGGAGGCAACCAGGGATAACCCCCACCCCCACTCTAAAAAGAAAAAAAAAAGAAAAGGTAGAAAAGAGGAGGACTTGAGCACGTACTCCAAAACAAGCTATTTTTTTAATTTAAATTCCACGTACCACTTTCTACAGCCAAGAATTTCTATAAAAAAAAAAGAAGAAAAAAAAATCTCCAACACCAACACCCCTCCCCCTCCTCGGTGCTTCGCACATCACATGGCTGCTACCCATATTTTTCTCTCGATCTACCTCATACAAGTAGGTCTACTCACACCTCTGTCTGATTGAGAGGCAAATGTTTATAAAGTGTGGAGCCCAATGAAACTATCAATGTATATTAATTTGATGTAAGGTTTAATAATAGAAATCTTACTAGAAGTATTGATTGAATAAGACATACGCGCCAGGTTATTGGGACGATATAATGTTCGCCAGAATTGTTCTCACCGCAAGAGGCGTAACCTTATGCAAGTTTACGGAGCATCATACTTACACACAGCACAGGATACAAGATTAAATCCCAAAAATTGTTTAGCTCTATCGTACCTAAGGGATGCACATGCAATGTAAACCCACAGTTTCAAATTTGTAGTTTTTCATTATTTATGCATATTGTTTCTCAGAGAGGTAAATAGAAGTGTTTTGAAGACAATGCATTCGATACTTGTACAGTACTTAGATAGAACTATATGCGGCTAACGGATCCCCACTGAATAGAAGACCGGGATAGAAGATAGTAATCCATAACTAATATTGGTGATGATAATGATGACTGTATTGATATAATACTTATATTATTATGATGATGGAAATGATAAAGATAATGATGATATTAATAAAGATAATGATGAAAAATAATTACTCTAATTAACTGAAAAAATATGCCTGAAGGACCGAAAGGCCTAAGACATTTTTGGTACACCTCCATGTTCTAAATAGTTCTTACAAAAATTGATAATTCATTCACATAGTTATTTCTAAAGTATATGCCATATATAATGATGATCATGATTGTTGCTGTTGATGAGTATAATGATGACGATGATAATTATGATAATGATGATGAAGACAAAGTTGATGATGACGATGATGATTTCGATGATGGTGATGATTGTTATTAAAACGATGACAGTGATGATGGTGATGATGGCAGGGCTATTGATGATACAAATATTGCATGGATATTTTTTGGTGATATTAATAGTTAATTTCCCCTGCACTTAATATTTGGCCACTGTACTCATTTACTCACTCAATGCGTCGGAAGGCAATTGAACAGGAGAGATAGGAGTGTGGGTAGGCTATATTATTAACATTAGAATTGACATGTTCACTCAATTGACAAATTGGTAGATGAAGGTAGCCAGGCCTATGTATTAAAGTTAAGTCGTTACAAATTATTATGGTCGTCATAAAATGAAAATAGGCCTGGAGTGGGAATTTACAATCTGCCCTTCATTGGGTTGGACAGGTTGTAACATGTGGAGCTCTGTCGTTACATTTTTCATTACTATTTTTGATTGGAAGGGAAATCACTGACCCTCTGACATGCCGCAAAAATACGCTTCTATACTTGAGAATTCAAAATGACGGAAGCCATAAGCTCTAGGTAAGATGGCACAGTATCCCGGAGGAGGCATACCCTACGCAGAAACGCAGTTCATAATAAAAATAATAATTGGGACTTGTACTTTTTTTATAACACATTTTATAAGAACAATGAGGCTGAAATCGCTAAAAAAAATTAAGAACAAAATAAAAACAAATTGAGAATGAGGTGAAATGTCAACTGAGGTTTTTATATAGAAATACCAACAATTCTTATTAACCTTAACTTTATTTTTAATAGGTGTAACTTTGTAATACCCTCTAAAATGCAGTACAGTAATATACTGCTATGATAATAATTGTGTAGGTTTGAAAAGTGTGTAAAAATAAGAGAAAATAACAACATTTTGAGCCTGAAATCGTTAGAAAAATAAGAACACTGAGCTGGGAAAAATTTTACTGGTTCTTAAAAAAAAATAAGAAGTGTATGTACAGTACTTAACTAGTAATTGCGCATCTCATATATTAATATTTTAACATTTTCCGAAAATTAGAAATAACGCACAATATTGAAAGAAAACGATTGTCGGCACAAAATGCACGATATGATACTTTGTGCTGTAATAACGTCATTATCCTCGACAGACAAAATCGCACCCGATAAAATTTTCAATTCCTATAGGTTTATCAGCGATTGGCATAACCATCCAATAGGTGGTTAATGAGTGCATGCTTCATCAAAAGGGGCTCGCATTTTCAAGGTAGAGAAAGTCATGATTACAAAAACGAACCGCAAAAAAGCGTAGCTAGGCCTATTATACCTCGGACTAGTATATGTAGCTCTAATTAGTTTACATACCGATGGGACATAGGCTATATTTACACACGGTAACTTATTTTTAAATGCCTGACAGGTCTATGCCTAAACTATGACATTTAGGCGGCCATAATGTAAATTTGTGTAATACCAAATTATTATAAATATGTATTCAATCAAACATGGCAAATTATTTGACCAATGATTAATGATCTATATTTTTGCTCTACAGATATGCTTGCATGAGAGACAAATTCTTAATTGTGATTAAAACTGATATCCGAAATTTCCAGGAATGTTTGGAATATCTGCAGGCTTCTTAAAACTATTACATCATAGGCTGTATATATGGGATACTCTCGAATCTTCAGAGGTTCATAATTATATGTTTAACTTTATGAGAATAAAACTAGTCGTTGATGCCAGTCTTTTAAACATCTTTACATTTAGAAGTACAGAATATATATTCTCCTCACTGGCTTGGCCTGTGTACATTCTGGAGCTTCAGGAACTTAGTGGTGCATTACCGGGGGTCCCTTTGGGCAATTCCTCACCACCAACGTAAATTGTAGTTTGCGTAGGCCTATGTGTGATGTATGGTTGTAGATATTAGTTGAAAGTTTATAGTGTCACTAAAAGGTTAAAAGTTTATAACATACAATTGTGCATTAAACTTAATACTCTAAAAGCGTAGGCTACATGGGAGTTTCTGAAGACAGGGGAAGTGTAAATTTCTTCTGATTTGTTGCTTCAATAATCACCGACGAGAGCCTATAAACTTTGGTAACCTTAAGCCCAATTTACACGGAGCAATTCTTGTAAGCACTATGACCGGTCAAATTGCTAGCAATGAAATTGCTCCATTTAAATTGGGTAAATTGCTCTGAAACTGAGGTACATGATTGACAGGTTATTACCTGCTTTAGTACTGTGGATTTTTTGCCTTCTGTGGATTTCCTGTTTGTACCTAGTTTAGTTTATGTAATTTAAAATTATATTGACACATGTATGTGGATGATTTATTTTTGTGGCTACCAATTTATAAGGCAAATAATATTATGAATTATGATTTAATATGAATTGTGAACTCGCATGCTTAACATGTTTCCTTCAACTCAGGATGCTTGAAATTAAAATGCCAAGAACCGGTGTTAAAATGCGTGATATCCAAATATATTAAATTTAAACATATAATTTCCACTAGAAAGTCAACAAAAAGAAAAAAAAATCTTTTTAATTACTTTAAAATTTATAAGTGGTATTTTTGTTTTTTATGTATCCTTATGTTGATATTGACCAAATAAATGAATGAATGAAAGGATTAAGCATCGTATCCACCCCCCCCCCCCTGCCATTCAAACTCTCCCTGAGAACCCTACAAGTGATTTTATGCCAGGGCCATTACCGAGGTTCTAGTCGGCCACTTGATTCAGGCCCCTGTCGGTCAATTACTGAAGCCACCACTCGCACGTGTGTATTGTAAATGATTATTAATTTATTTATTTCCTTTAGATCTACTTATTATTAGGAGCAGATTTCATTCTTTATCATCATTCCGATCGTATAATACAAGTAGGGAATTGGTTTGCTCGAAATGTAGGATCGGCCGAACCAATGAGCCACATACTCAGATTTTTTACTAAGTAGTCTGGCACAGAGGTGGTGCCAGTATTTCCTGGAGTAAGGGGTGACTGACCTTCGACGACTAGAGAGTTAGTGGACGATAGATGGGCTGCTAAAACCACTAGAAAGAATCCAGTTACATGACCTATTAAAATATATGGAAGGCGTTAAAATAATAGGCTCTAATCTTTTGATAAAGCAGGGTGGTGGCTCTAGGATACTAATCTTTGAGATGGGTGGGGTGTAGGTGTGCTAGGCTGTTCACCAGAGATATGCGTAATATATGAACAACGTTCTGGCAAGGATTTAGAAGAATGAGCTTATAGTGTGTAGAAAAGGATCAGGGCCAAATTGTCAAAGCCCAGTTTGCCGAGTGCACGATTGCTGAATCAAAAACCACGAATCCCAGTTTGCCGGAACCCAGTTTGCCGAAAGTCAATTAAAAGCAATGAAGAACAACAGTATAAAATAGCGACTTATTGTTATGATTCTTTTTTATTCATTCTCTAAACTTGAAACTTTAGTAACAATTCTTCTAGGAAAAAATGAATTAAATAGGTCTAGGAGATTTAAATGTCTTTATAATATATACATAGAGTTTAACTAAGATATCCACTGTCGTCGCACTTAACTTGCTTGCGCTACCACGACCAAAAAAATATGAATGCTATATATACTTTTTTGTCTTGGCCAGACTACCTGGTATAAAACCGTTTACCAAGCTGGATTAACCCTGATGCTCGGTTTCCATACAATCACTCACGTTATCAGCGACAGTCGGGGGACATCGGCCAAACGTCGGTGGCATCTCACCCATCCCCTTCTTCCTGTATTTTGGAACATCAAACCACCGTCGAACAAATACCAGCACCACGACTGTGGACCCGATGTCCCCGACAGGGGTAAGGGGCGATGTACCCGATGAAGGCCGATTTTCCCGACGGCAAAGTGGGAGGGGGCAGGAACGGCCAAGCGAGAGGGTCTAACGAGCGAACTGGAAACTTCAATAATTAGGGATTTGGAAGTCTTATAAATCAATTATAGAGGTTTTCCCCAGACAAATTGTGCTCCAAGAACCCTTGGCATCCCCACCATTGACGCAAATCCACTTTTCCCCTTAAAGCAAAGTCTGTGATTAACCAAACTAACTGGCATTAAATACTATTATTGCCATTTACATGCTAGAATTCTTCAACTCCCGAGGACTTTCCCCTCCCCTCTTACATCGTACCCTCCCCATCGTACCCCTCCCCATCGTACCGCTCCGGGAATCCCACCATAAACATACAGGTTCCTCTTGGGTCTCCTATAGATACCGGTACCTCATATAAATTCCTGGTTACGACAGCCTACAAATTATGTGGTACCGTATGCTTAGAGTATTATTAGTTTAACTGAAAATAATGGGGAGGCTTCATAAAACGACTATATCTTTTTCCCCCAAGGAGGATTGTAAAGGAGTTTTCGCATGTTAAGAGGACACCCATGCGTATCGATTTATACCAACAGAGCTTTGTTAACAATTTTTCCCCAGTACATCAGTAAAACGACCAGACTAGATTGATATGCCATATATAAAATATATAATATACTTTTGAGAGTTTCAACTGTGTCGATTTAATAGACATTGTAATTGCTATGGACGGTTCAGATGCACAATATATGTTTTCAGTGTATACATGTACTTTTTATTTGCATATGTACACGATCATTAATAAAGCAGGTACCAGCTCAACTTGCTGAAAACGTATAACAATATTATCAACTTAAATAAGACATGAATTGAAACAACTGGGTTTTTTGTACGTACTTTTCACTCAATTACGAATTAAAGAATCAGTATAAGAATAAAAGAACGGTATCATGTTTGCGTCTTTTATTGTGCGAGGAAAACACTTTATCGCTTTCAGTTTCCAATTGAAATGCTACTTAAATATTGATAAACTAAGCATTACGAAATTCACATATTTAACTCATGTGTTAAGTTCATTAGCTTAGCACTGACTGTAGGCTTAAGTAGGCATATCGTTTAGTAATAAGCAGGCCTATTATTAGGCATATTATTTTCTTCCCATATCATTAACGTACTACAATATAACGAATACCGGTAGTAAATAATCTGTACACTTGATGTCAAAATGAACGTCGTGATCATGGTATAATTCGAATCAAATTTTTTTATGTAGGTACACCAGTTATTCCTTCACAAGGGCCCATACTACACAAATTTGAAGAACTAACTTAATTTCCTTATCCTGTTTTAATGACTGAATTTAGTCATCATGTTCAATATTTTCGGAAGCCTAAACAGTAATAAATGAACCAGTGAACCTGATAGGCCTATAGGACTGCGTCTGCACGCTACCACAATTCTGGCGCCAACAAAGAGGTTCCGAATTTCCTGCCGCTACAAGATGGTGTAACGCGCATCGCTTACACACCTGCCATTCATAAAACGATAAAGATTTATATGAAAGGGTACAATAACAAAATACTGAACGTCAGTTTAAAAGATATAATTTTTTACGAGGTATATTGTTTTGTTTCAGCAGGCGAATGAGATCGTGTGCTTACTGCAGAAACTAACAATACCAAGAAATGTATCCAACTAGCTAAAGCTGGATTTCCATGCAACCGCTACACGTTATCGCCGACAGCTTTCGGTGATGCTGATTGGTCGGTCGATTTGAGGAGCTACAAAGTACAACGATTGCGCTGAAAACACTGCAGCGACAGAGCAGCGATTGTATGGAAACAGACACATTTGGCAAAGTCTCGTCAGGCTCACTATGTATACGTGAAATTGGACTTTAAAAATCAAGAAAATTAAAGTTCAGTCGACAAACTATAGGGTTTTCTTTAGAACGAAACTTTAATATGTCAAAAACAATTCCCGAAAATCGTAACAATTAACTTCAAACAGCATATCCTTTAACATTATCAATACATTTGATATGTGATAACGTAAGTTACTGAACCAATGGTGAATAATAGATGGATCCAAGACGATTATCTATAACTGAGGAGTGTAAAATATACCTATAAATATCATTATACATACGATGACAAATAAAAAAACAAGTGGAGGAAAAGTGTCACACCCAAGTAATTACACATTTATATTGTTTTGAAAAATGCTGTAATATTTTAATCCGGTTGATACTTTTCATTTTCGCTCACTAAAAGAAAACAAACAACATATATCTTCCCCATTCAAAATCTACGGAGAAGCTCTGGTAAACATGAAACTGTCTGACATAAACTTCCAATGATAATTGCATTATGTATGCAAATATTAGTAAAGTTTTATATAATTAGGCCTATGTAACACCGATCATGAGTCTATCGTTGTAAAATCCAGTAAAATTATAATTTCTATTTTAAATTGTAAGTATATACAGTACATGTTTTTAATTATAAATGATAATCTCGCATTCTAAATTTGCATATTTACAAAACTATCATAAATGAACAAAGAGTATTTTGTCTACAATCAACAACAAGAACATTTGATTTGTTTTTATATTTATTTTAGCTATGGTTTTTTGGGAAAAAAGCATTGAAGTAGTTGACAATATGTTCTTTGTTAATGATGGTAAAGCCCCTAGTTTTGCCCGTTCTTTCAATTTTCTTTCGTTCGAAAGTTTCGTAACCTACGTTACTTCATTACTCATATAATTATCTCTAATAGAACATTATAAAGATGATTTGCAAACATATTTGTTGCCATCATATCTATTTAATGTTAAAGAGTTTTGATTAGGTAAATCTATTAAATGTGCCTTTGCTTTCATGAATTCACTCGCGATTATTACACATAATATTTTAAGTTACCATCAAAATAAATTAGAATTACATGCAATAGGAATAATTTCCATGAATGATAGCATTCCTATAGAGTCACCGTATGTTAGGATATATGTTAAAGAACGTAGATATCTGATATCAGCTACTGCCTATGTTTTTTTATTTAAATGCTGTTTATTTACGCCTTTGCTTTCATGAATTCACTCGCGATTATTACACATAATATTTTAAGTTACCATCAAAATAAATTAGAATTACATGCAATAGGAATAATTTCCATGAATGATAGCATTCTTATAGAGTCACGGTATGTTAGGATATATGTTAAAGAACGTAGATATCTGATATCAGCTACTGCCTATGTTTTCTTATTTAAATGCTGTTTATTTATGCTATATAAACAATAACGTGCGTTACTGTGTGTTTAACATACGTTACTTCTCACAACGTTGTAGGGCTTATTCCTTTCAACTAGGCCTAAGCAATTGCCTGAAATTGTCAATTTAATATTATGTTATAAATATAACTATTTTGTTAACTAAATATAGTCGAGATACATGATAAATACTTACCCAATTGCTTCACTTTAATGATGGGGCGTAGGACCAATATTCGAGGGAAACACCAAGTCGGCAAACACGAGGTTCTGGGTGTCAATTGCTCAATACCATTTTTTTTTTTAGAATGTTCTAAAATGTTTATGTGTCGTTGGCGGCATAATTAAAGTCATTTATAATAGTTTTTTCCCTCTATATTTCATTAATATGATTAATATTCTTAATATACTTAAAGGGCAAGTTAATTTCAAGAAATATTTTTATGATTTTTTTTTTTTTTTTTTTTTTTGGTATTTAGCAAGGCACAATACATCTTTAACGTAGGTTACTGTAACGTCCATTTCCTTTCCAATTACAATTACTAATTAAACATGATTACCTAACACCAATAATGATTTACAGATGCTGTATCCATGCTTATTACTTAACTACTTCTCATGTTTAGTTTGGTTCAAATTTTTGAACTGGTATATGAAGAAATCAGGTACGGTAACGTATATTTCACTGCTTAAAGCGACAATCGAAATTTCAGGTTTAAGACCATATTTTGCATAGATGAATATTCTGCTTTTCTGAATTAACAATGCAGTATTCATTATATCTTGCACTAAGCATATTAGCTATTACCTTAAAGTTTTCCTGCAATAATACATGTTTTTCTGGCAAATATGATTATGTAAGGTAAATTACATGCATTTGGCGACACGGTTAAACATACCATAACCATACTAAACCCACCATAACCATAACCATACCATAACCATACCATAACCATACTAAACCCACCTCGATTTAAAAAACTTAGAATACAAATTGACAACCTTCCAACCAGCTTACAAATCGGTAAATATAAGTCGATTCGATTCAGCATGGAGGGATGGGCTTTTAAAGGCTATTTGGAATGTTGGAATTAGGGGTCGTCTTTGAAAATTAATTGACAATATGTACGCCAATACTAAAGGAAAAATAAAATTTGGGGATAACTTGACAGAAGAATCTTCTATTGAACAGTGTGTTAAACAGGGATATGTCCTATCTCCTATACTATTTTGCATATTCATTAACGAGTTTACAAAAATTTTAAAATTGAACGATATTGGTGTTCATATTAATAACACATGGCATGGAGCAATATTTGGGGCCGATGATATAATTCTGATTGCAGAAAATGAACGACAAATGATTCAAATATTAGACTATTAGCAGCTAAATTCGCTGCAGATTGGAACTTTGAATTTAACCATACTAAATCTAATGTACTTGTTGTGGGAAAGATAGTGGACAGAAATAAAACATGGAAACTAGGAAACCTATTCATAAATGAATGTGAAACCTATAAATATCTTGTTGTTACTATATCAAGATGTTTAAAGGATCACAAACATATTGAACATGTAATTCAAAAATGTAACAAACTTATTGGTTATATAAAGGCAATTATTGGTAATCTAAATAGTTTTAACAGAGTGTATTATGGGGACATTCTTTGGCGAACGCTTGCTCTTCCATCAATAAACTATGCTAGCCCGATTTGGGTAGGGAGTAAGAGTGACTGTGAAAGAATTGAGAGATTGCAATTGCAAATGGCAAAATTCATATTAAGAGCACCCATAATACTCCTGATGTTACTTTTTATGATGATCTTGGATGGTCAAAAATCTCTCATATTCAAAATTTACATAAAATAAATTATATCGACAGAATTTTAAAGATGGAAGACAAAAATATCGTTGGCCAAAAATATTTTTAAAAACTATTGTGAATATATCAGAGAACCTTCATGATATTGCTTTTAAGATTCCACTTTTCATTGAAAATATTCTGAAAGATTGTAATAATAATATACGGTATTCTCTGACATCCGTAATGGCAATGATAATATTAACATGCAATGGGCTTCCAACACAGAGAATGCTTTAAGAGATCTTACATTATCTCAATGGCTTGAAGAAGGGAAAAGCAAATCGTCTATTAAAAACTATATGACTATAAAGAATGCTCCTATATTGGAGGTATATCTTCTTGATAGCAATGACTTTGAGGGTGCTTCATTGTAATTCAAATTAAGGTCGAATACCCTTCCTCTGGATGGTAAAGTAGCAAAATGGTCTAATGATCCTAATGCTAATGGGCTCTGTAAATGCTGTAATATACAGTAAACGAAGAAGAAAATATTACACACTTTTTATTAACTTTCCCTGCTCTAAATTATATTAGAAATGAGGAAATCGAGAAGTTTAAACAGCAACTCTCTCTTAACGATTTCCTACACGTTTTCCAACAATTCCAAAAATTAGATATTGAAAACAAATTACTCTTTATTCTCGGCAATGACAATAACTTATTCCATCAAAAAATTAAAATCTTGATCGACAAATTTTGCAAATCCTTAGCAAAAAGAGCATGGAGAAAAAGGTGTTATCTTTTCTTAAAGATTAAATGGACTTTGTGTTGTTGTGTTTTATGTCTCTTTTTATTTTTATTTTCCTTTACTTTACTGTATATTTTCTTTAGTTTTGTTAAGATTACTTTTGTATTAGTTAAGATGTTTGACGCACCACCTGTTGAGTGCCACCGATATAAATGGTGTATGTCAATAAATTATTATTATTATTATTATTATTATTATAGTCCTGTGGTACACAGAATTTAATGTATGGCGACAGACGAATTTTGCATACTTGTGACTATAAATATCGTCGTAACTCTTGTTAGTTGTCAAAACTCCATGAAATTTGGTACACTTTTCTAATAGGATTATGGTCTTTTGAATTTTAGTAACACTTCCACATTATTATCATATTATTTCGTCATTCCCTTCCCAGTTTGTGAAACATGGGCGACTGGGTTTGCACAATTATAGTGAGCCTGACCCTGCATCATCAGCCCACATTTCATTTCCTCTACTTCTACTGACTTTAATTTAATCACGGAGGAATTAGTTTAGCGTAATTGGCAGTGAAATTGTTTCCTTCCCGGTAACTCGATCGTATCTACTTGTAGGCCTGTATATGTGTTGGTATATATTTCTCAATAAATAATAATAATAATAATAATAATAATAATAATAATAATAATATAATAATAATAATAATAATAATAATAATAATAATAATAATAATAATAATAATAATAATAATAATAATAATAATAATAATAATGATAATATTAATAATACTCCCGAAAAGGCCGACTTTCGAGAGGCTGTGAAGTACTGGGGCAGTCCGGGTATTTATGGGGAGGCGCAGAAAGAAGGGAACTCCTGTATAAATAACATACGTTTTAATGACTTAGGAAACCGATTTCTGCCTTGTCACCTTCCCAACTTTCGAGAGGCTTAAAAGTCAACAATAATATTACCCTGAAAATTATTTTCATAAATGCCACCCCCCCCCCCCACACACACACACACCACCCCTATTTAACCAACATCTGTACACTTTTTTGCAGGCTAAAAAGCACTCTAATATGTTAAGGATGGGGGGGGGGGAGGCGGGTCCGGACGTCAACAACCATGCCGCCGCCCAGGAGTATCATCTAAATAATCATTCTTTGAAGCCCATAATAATAATTGTTTTTATAATATTAAAGCGGGTAAGATAAGTCTATGATATAGAATATAGTAAAAATTTATTTAACAATGCATTCTAAAATGTTTGTTGTGAATCGTGATGGACGTAAACATTCCTTATTCGTCACGTACTGACTTACTTTAGAAACTAACATGGTCACTTTATAATATATTTTATTCTATTATAGGCCTATTTGTGAACATAAATACGCATTTATAATTTTACCAGCCGCACTCACTGAAGAGCGGTACGTTCCACTTACCTACTACTGAATATTCTGCTGCCCTTTCACTGTACTGTACTAACGTAATTTGAATAAAGAATTTTCACATGTGTTGCTTTTGTAGCGTGTAGTGTCCTCGTCCAATATTTTGTAGACTCGCGTTATTGTAAAATTATTTTTTTACGATATTGTAATGGACAGAAATAGGAACTCAATATAGGCCAATAATGTTAAGACATTTAAAAGAATGTTGCTACGATATATTTCTTCCAGAGCTGTGCACGCGACATTTTGTCCTTACTCAATTTAGTGTATGCTGCATAATAATAATAATAATAATAATAATAATAATAATAATAATAATAATAATAATAATAATAATAATAATGATGATGATGATGATTATGATGATGATGATTATGATTATGATGAAGATGATGCCGATGATGATGCCGATGATGATGCCAATGATGATGATGATCATCATCATCATCAACATCATCATCGTCGTCATCGGCATCATCATCATCTTCATAATAGTAATAATTACCATCGTGATAAAAAATAAGGATTATTATTTTTATTATGAATAATGATAATGACGATAAATAAAAATAAGTGACTTTGATAATAATAGTAATGATAATGATATTGATAATGATAATAGGCATATTCAAATTGATGATACAGTAATGATAATAAACATTGTTAATATATATCCTTATTATCATTATTATTAACTAAGGAAGAAGTAACATTATCTTATACAGCCTTCTTCTTCTGGTATCCACATTCTATACTCCCATTGGGTTCAATATCTCTGGCAATGTATTCCTTGATTGAAAACTATCTCCGCTCCCTAATACACATCACACTTTCCTACATGTAATGTAATTGCCGACATTGGTTGAGAATGCACTACTTAATTACGTAGACTAGACAGTAATCAATTACTAATGTGAGTGTGTAGCGATTTTAAGGAAGCCAGGCATTACACAACGTGATCTGAACATTGCATTACTGCTATGTAGTATTATGATATTATTATAAGGAGTGCATTGACATTAAGTCAATTGTATTCAGGAGAGAAGAGTACGTTATTTATATATATGTTTTGACAGACTTGGTTGAGCTTTCTCTGCACAATATTTTGTATACATTGGCGGATCTAGAGAGGGTCAGGGGTCTTGCCCCTCCTTGGGCAAAAAAAAAACAAAACAAAAACAATTCAAGACCTACTGTGTACTTTTTCGGGACCCGTGAGCTGATTTTTTCTTTTTTTTTGTTTTTGTTACACTGGGAAAATTAGAAGTCAGGAAAGCTCATTTCCCGCCATCTAAGAATCAACATTTTTCCTGGGAGGACCACCGACACCTTACTTTTTGGGGTTAATCGATTCATATAAAAAAGAATACGTATGCAACTACGCAATTTCTTTTTAATGTATGTATACACAAATAGGCCTATTTTCTGTAATAAGTATGAGAAAAATTTACCTGATCGTTTTTAAGAGGAGACCTTGAATTTGAAAGAATTTAGAAGTCATTCAAAGACACTTCAGAAGTCGGGAAAGCCCACTTACTGCAATCTAGGAATCAAAATTTTCCCGGGAGGACCCCTGGGAAGGGGGTTAGGAACGGTTAGGAACCGTTTTACCCCCTCCTAAATTTGAACCCAGCTCCGCCCCTAATTAAACATTATAGGCTATTCAGACATTGCAAATATGATGAGTTATATTTGTACATCACCTCGTAGTACACTAGTTACACTAGTAATCATGTCCAATCAATCAGTCAATGCAGATGGATTTGTACCGTAGCTCTAATATACACAGCAGAATGAGAAGTTAAATTCTGTTATGACAACGGTATTACTAAAAGTGCACATTAACTACTGAGGTTGATTAACATTGCTATATGTATATATAACAAAATTAGGAAAGAAAATGACTGTTATTTTCAACCTAAATTCCACTTATATATCATAATAAACTTATATGGAAACATATATATTAATAGAAACCATGATATTAGGAGAGTTGTAGTACTAATATAAACAATGGGTGGCTGTCCCATTTGTACATTTAGAGTTAACTGTGTTAGTTTTGTCGTCATTGAATAAAATAACAATCTCCATCCGCTCCGGTGATTAACGTTTCTTAGTTTCTTCGTCGTGCGGGCGCCTCCTGCGACGTGATATTACGTTTTGTCTCAAAACGAAGAGCCCATGAGTACTCGAAAGAATCGATCAAATAAATGTTATGGCTTAAAGATTCTAATTTGTATAATCGTATACATACATACATAGGCCTACACCCATACACACATACATACATAC
>NW_022689540.1:564213-585178 GCF_011630105.1 Anneissia japonica | reverse complement strand
TATATATATATATATATATATATATATATATATATATATATATATATATATATAGACAAATAAAACATGTAACACTGGGTTAAAGACTCAACATTTTATTGCACTACAGGCTGTTTCATGAGGGGTATATACATATATTCAGTGATCTTTACCAGAATTAATTTTGATTTACTATGAGGAAATAAAAAATAATATTCCATTCCTAATAAAAAAATATGTTGCGTTTCTGAGAATATTCAATCGTGACGTCATCACTGCATCAATGCACGTCACGACACAAAAAATGTGATTACACGTGTTGTCTCACAAACGCGTATGTTTTACACTGTCGTTTTAAGCGGAGGTCCAACTCTCATATCGTGCTTAGTTTTTAGGTTCCATTGTTAAGTCTGTACACACTAAGTAAATTATTTTCTTTTTATATAAAGTGCGTTTTTGAGTAAATATGAATAAACTATCTTGATGGCTTCATGCCTTACTAAAGGCCATTAAAAACACATTTTATAATATTAGATAAATTTTTCACAAAATTTTATCTTTTTCTTCAAGAATATGACATTTTGTACAAAGTTTACAATACAATTATGATTTTTTTAGAAAGACGATTTAATTCTCTTTCAGATGACACTATTTACAACAAATTGGAATGGCTATTTCAAAAGTAACACATGAAAATATGTTTCAACCATTTTATGGCGGCCAACATGGCAAGCTGGATGTGTGTGCCATTATATCCATAGAGAAAATAGAACAGACATATAGCTCTATTAAACAACTAGAGTGCTGACAAGATGGCGAAGCAATGCAGAGTTGTGTATGTGTACCATCCAAGATGGCCGCCGTAGGAGAGCGCCACCTTCAGGTTTAGTATACATATTATTACCATAAATAAGCCCGCTGGCGATTTTTTTTTCCTTACGAAACCTTTGCATGAAACTCCACTCGGGTCGTCTCGGATTGATTCGACTCGAGATTGAACAAGAGCAGTCACTTCGCGTGACGCTCGAGTATTCTATTACCTTTACTGTACTGTTCTTTATACTATGTTTACCTACGGTAGGCCTATGAAATCTTACCGATTTATGGGATGTAGGCTACGTCTGTAAACTAACTGTGAGCTTCTTGTATGTTTGTTATCAAATGTACTACAACAACAACAGCTAGTACCCCCTTCTATAGTAGTACCAGTGGTAAATAGGTACATTCCTATCAAAGGCTAGAGCAAAAGAGGCTAAACTAGTGGGCCTAGTCACAAGCTAAGTTAGGTCCTACCTGCTAGACCCCCCCCCCCAGACTCCCCCCCCCCAAGACTATGCCCCTAGGCCTGACACAACAGTCACGCTTCGCATACCATTGACTGAAAATTTTGAAACAAATTTTAAAACATGAAATTAAAATGGGACAGTGAGTAAAAAAATATTAAATATAATAAATTAAATATATCACTCCGGCTTTAATGAATTTGGCCTAAGTCTTGTAATGTAATTAATATTAAATAATAATAATAATAATAATAATATTAATAATAATAATAACAATAATAAAATAATAATTATTATTAAATAACCATATATAATATCGCCATTAATGAACTTAGCCTAAGCCTTGTAATCAAGAAGCACCTACAGTATACAATAAATCGTTACTGTCATTAGTTATTCTATATACCTTTGTATAATTTTTATTAATATCATTTTAATATTATTTTTATTATTGCAGTTTTAATTATTGTAAGTGCATGTAAATGAAAAGAAATAACAAAGGCAACGATTTAAAACACTTTAATTTTGGCTTTGCATTCAAATCTCTTGGTAAATATTCAATAAATACCGTATCATACACAGTAAATTGGGGCGCGAGTTAATTTGGGGTCGAGTTGACATGGGGCCGAGTTGACTTAGGGCCGAGTTGACTGATGGGGCTGAGTTAACTTGGGGCCGAGTTGACTCGAATTCGTCATGACATAGGGTAGGTACTTAAATAATTATCCAAAACCTAGGTCAACTAAAAAATAAAAATGTTCACAGTATGTAACTCAAATTCAAATAGGGCCTAACACTTTTTATTATTCGTGCAGCGAAATCAAATATTACATATGTCGTTTTAAACGACCCATTATATTAGCATGGTACATGATGAGTTTTTTTTTTTTTCAAATATCAGACAGCGAGCAGCAATCCTGTATCTCTGAAGTTTTGTAGACGTTTATCTTTGTTTGATGACCTTTTGACCTCCAGAATTAAGATTTTCGAGTCGAGTGAGTCGAGACAACCCGAGTGGAGTTTCATGCAAAAGTTTCGTACGGAAAAAAAATCGCAGTCGGCCCGCGATTTTTTTTCAGTACGAAACATTTGCCGAGACAACTCTCTAGATGTGTATAAGAGACAGCCTCCAACTTGGCTCAATTGCTTTAAAAAAAAAATCTAATAGAAGCAACATCATTCTCATCACATTTTATTAATGTTCTACTCCAGTAGAATTTTTTTTCTAACCTGGCTGCAGCCGTGTGGCGGCGCCGGCGGTTAGTTGGACAGACCTGGACCCACTCACCTCCACCCGCATCCCACTTTTATGTATCGTTTATCGCATAATACTTTACCACCCAACATCAGTAATCTTTATACAAGAGCATCTGATCATCATCACTATAATACAAGATTTTCTAGTATCAATTATACTTCTCGTACTCCGTGCACATCTAGTACTGTATCAGGCGTTTTTCAGTTCTCTTTTGGGTCCTAAATTATGGGCTAATATTCCTGATGACCTAAAAGATAAATTTACATTGAATAGTTTTAAATATCATTTTAAGAAGTCTTTGGTCTCGGTGTACGGTAATTAATCAATTATCTTGTTTCTTTTCTTGCTCTCATTTCTATTTGAGTCTTGAAATAATGTGTCTGGTCTTGTGTTCAAAATTGGATTGGAATTATTATAATTAATTATTATTAGAATTTTATTGGTATATCATTCTGTTATTATATTAGTTTAAATACAACTAATCATTGGTACCGGTCACTTTTCCAACTGTTTTGTTAAAGGTGGCTACGTCTTAAAGCTCTACTAGAACTTACTGTAGCCTCCTTCCATACAATGTATTTGTTCTAATTTGCATACTTATTTACTGTATTACTGTATTGTATGGAAAATAAATGCATATTTGATTTGATTTGATTTGACTTCCCCCCTTCGTCCGGCGCTACGACAAGGTCGTCGGGCGAATAATATTTATTTGCCTATCCAAAACGTGTTTTTTTTTTTAAATTCCTAATCCTTAATATTGTGGTCTGAAAGCACAATTTTGGGCCATACTAAGCCAGAAAAACTCACCTCAAACCCTATCCGGACGTTTTATTTAGGGACTGTGATCGAAGCTAGTCACTTAGTTCGGATGTTTGACCCGTCATCAGCTATCACTGCCTGTTAAGTATAAATAAGTTTTAGGGATCATGCAATAACACATTTTGACAGTAATTATGTGTTGTTTCCGCATTACAGTGACAATTTAGTATATACGTATACATTTTTCACCATTTTACAAAAACTAAAACGCTTTCCTTGACCCTTCTCAACAATAAACATCTATTAAAATATTTAAAAATGTGTACATTACTCTAGCTTAGATATACCTAAGGGTCTTCTGTCTGAGATACATTAAATTAAAGCATTTTAATTGCTCATCTTTAAAGTATATTGTATACTGTCTGTTGGGCTAAAGAACTTCTGAGATTGGATTAAATATGCCATACTTTTATATTCATTGCAAAGAGACTTTTAAATTGTCTGTCGATAGTCGTAATGAAATGTCAGCAAAGACATGTACCAAGCATGTATCATTGGAAGTAAGTAACAGTTTTGATCTGTTTTATTGAGCTGTTCTAAGTTTTAATGGCTTTTTTGAGATTTTATGGCAAAAGGTATATCTATAAAAACGGATAAATGCATATTAACCTTCAAAAGAGACATATTGAACAATTATTCGCTGAGCTCCAACTTTTTACAACGAAAATTGTAAGTCGACCCACCAATTGGTCTACGCATGGGGGGGGGGCATAATAAGAAGAATAACTCTATGGATTTAGGAAATTCTTAAATCGATTACCAGCAAATTTAACATTGTATTTGTATGTTTATAAATAGTATAGGTATCTACAATATGAAAAATATGACAACTTAGGGATTTCAGAGATTTACTTAATCGATTTTATAGATAGATAGTCTACAAATATCTAGAAAGTACATATCATTTTTCACCGGAACGAATTGTGGTTTTTCTTCATTTTTTTGGGGTGGGTGGCAAACTGGGGAATTTCCCCTGCCCCCGCTGGCGCTGCTTCTGTGAATATGTACACCTGTATTGGTTCCTGTTTGTTTATATGAATAACAAGAGTACCTACGACAGTGATTGGCTTCGTTTTTGACAATCTCAATCAATTTTTTTCTCTGTTTTGTATAATTCTATGTGTTTTGTCTTCAAGAGTGACAAAAATAAATTATTTAAAATACCTAATAGATCTGAATTAATATTTGCGTTTGAATATCACACTAACAATTATACGTAGGCCTATGATAATGATATTAAGGGAGTCGCACATCCTTCTAGTGGCAGTTGGTTTCCTGCTTCTGTGACTCCCGGGTCAAATGAATAAATAAAACAAATAAAAATATGAAAAAAGGGAAACGTACGTTGCAATATTCTTTTCACGAGTTCAAGTTCATTGTACGATAGATGGTGACTACTGGTCTGAGCATTAGTATTAGTCATTATGACTTTTATGCTGTGGAAAAAAGGTGTCTTTAAAAGCAACGATATTTATAAACGGGTAATTAATGTAAATCTATTTAACCACGCTTAAGTTCACACAGGAACCACTTTAAATGCTATAAATAATCTTGACTTGATAACTAGACAAGACACATTCCGGAAAAGAGCGCGTACAGTACCACATAGGTACAGTCGTCCATCTGATTTATTAATTTAATATGACAATTGTGATTCATTATTATTAATAATAATATTGTTATTATTGTAATATTATTATTACATTATTCATTATTACTATTATTTATAATATTGATATTATAATGATGATAGAATTTTAAAAGAACAATAATAATAATTATAGGCCCCTAATTGTTATAGCAATAATAATCACAATAATAATAATGATAACACCTAACGTTATTATTATTATCATTATTATTATTATTATTATTATTATTATTATTATTATTATTATTCATATCAACTCTCAATTGAATCTAATATTTATCTATCGTTTCTTGTTTTCTATGGACTTAAATACTAAATATTGTTATTGTTGAAATACGGATTGAGACCCCACCCCCCCAAAAAAAAAAAACAAAAAAAAAAAAAAAAACCGCACACACACACATACGAGAAATAAGATTAATCATTACACAGAATTTTAACACACTAACAATGTTGTAGATGGAAAGGGTTATAATTTCATAGCACCGGTAGTAGTTGACGTAAGGGGAAGTTTCACTTTCAGTTTCAGTTTATTGTTTCACACAATGAACACAATATAAAAACATATCATGTAATAATTTAAAGATTCTAAAGATTTAAAGATTAAAGATTCAAATATTTTAAAGAAAGGGCTCATAAATTCAAAATAACAATCATATGGACACAATAGAACTTCACAATAAAGATTACAATTTATGACTACCTAAACTCAGTCAAGTTTCATTTTGTGTGGAGGAAACAATAAGCCGAAAGGGCTTTAGGTCTGATCCTCCAAGAAAAACATTTACTGAATTAGTGAATGGCTAGATCTTAATAATAATAATAATAATAATAATAATAATAATAATAATAATAATAATAATAATAAAATAAAAACAAACAAAGAAACAAACAAGAATAATATCGATGAAATACCACTGGTAACATGTAAAATATAAGGGTAATGAAATAATAATAATAATTATATAATAATAATAATAATAATAATAATTATAACAATAATAATAATAATAATAATAATAATAATAATAATAATAATAATAATAATAATAATAATAATAATGAAATAAATAATACACTGGTACCATGTAAAATATAAGGGTAATGAAATAATAATAATAATAATAATAATAATAATAATAATAATAATAATAATAATAATAATGAAAGAAAATAATATTGAAGTAAATACGTTAATTGTCCATCATGCGAAAATTATTCTCATAAATGACCCCCTAAAGAAGGAAAACAGCTGCTGACTTTATTCTCCCAATTTTCGAAAGAACTTGCAAATGAAATTTAAATTACAGTTTAAATAATGAAGAACATCAGCTAATTATAATTTTGTTAAAGCGGGTAAAATAGGTCTACTGGTAAAGAATATGTTAAAAAATGGATTATACAATACATGCTAATTATGTTATGATGGATGTAAACATTTCTTATTCGTCACACATATTGACTTATTTTAGTGAATAAGATGATCACTTTGTAATATATTTTATTCCATTATATTTAGTGAACGTGTGTGTATCAGCCGCACTCAGTGAAATGGTACATTGCACTTACCTACTCATACTAAATACTCTGCTGGTCCTTTCGCTGTACAATACTAACGTAATTTGAATAATAAAATTCTCACATGTGTTGCTTTTGTAGAGTGACAAGCCCTCGTTCAATATTTTGTAGACTCGTTTTATTGTAAAATTATTTACGATATTTGAATGGACATAAATAGGAACTCAACATATGGCAATAATGGTAAGACATTTAAAAGAATGATGCTACGATATATTTCTTCCAAAGCTGTGCACGCGTCTGGACGGTAAAATCATCACAAACATTTCGTTCCTACTCAAATTAGTATATGATGAATAATCCCATTAGTTAATCATGGTTTATTTTGTTTGCAAAAAGTGTCATTGATTATTCTACTATAAGTATTTAGAGTTTATCTTTGCAAGAAATACAACGTATAAGTGATCAGTTATGTCATTGTAGAGTATACCAGGTTTGAATTTATGATCAGGAGAGTTATGATCAAATAAAGAGGCAGAGGTTTTAGTTACGCAAATGGGTGTATCTATAATTGGAAGTAAATTAGATGAAAATAAAACCAAGTCTCGGTGAAACATAAAATGGTAAACCTACAATTTAAGAGTTTCAAAATAATGAGATATTCCTGTACAATTCTTAGCAAGACTGTGAGCGTTAAAGTGAATAAAGCTAAAATTGGTATCAATATCTTGCAACAAGAAACTATCACTAAGGTGGTATCTACAATTAGATGGGATGCTGTAGTCTAAATCAAAAGAGTTAATATTTAACTGATTTAATTTATCAAAATCGACAGACTGATTTATATAGCTATGATTAAGTTTCATATTCATCATCATGTGGTCATGTAATCTAGTAAAATTCAGAAAAAACAATACGGTATAACTGCACTTTTGCAAATTAACGGAAAGTTCATTGGCAGAGAAATATTTAAGGATTTTGAGTAGGTTTTCGTTTGATACTTGATTCTTATTTTCAAAATGCAAACAGGGCTTTCAGATAAAAAAGGATTATTGTTGTATTAAAACACATAGGTCTATAAAATGCATACTATTAAAAAGTTCATTGGCAGAGAAATATTTAAGGGTTTTGAGTAGGTTTTCGTTTGATACTTGAAGAGGAAATCAACATTTTGTCCGTACAGAGATGTGTAGTTTCATCAGCATACATTATGAAAGAAAACAGATTAGAGGAATGACAGATAATAATTGATGCATAGTACAAGTACCGTAATGTGCAATTTTTTAGAATGTTATACACAGGATCATGAATTCCATAAGGGAAGAGTTTAAACAATAAATTTAATTGAACAGTGGTATCAAGAGATCTAGAGATCAACGAAACATTAATGGCAAGTTCATGGTTGTTAGAGGCTTTGGCAATATCATTCGTTTATTGAAAAAGTGCAATTGTATAGTATTATAACGCTTCCAAAACAAAAATTATATTGGTTTGTGTATAATACGTTTATATTGTTTTTCCGAAGAGAATTCTTATAATTTAATTAATCTAAAAACTTTCTTAATGCTTCAAATTTAAATCAAAGCGTTCAGTTAAGTACCGGTACTTTCTCAACAAAACGTTTCTTTAACTCAAAGAACAAATCAAACAATATAGGCCTAATAGTTTTTTTAATACATGAATCAAATATTACGTTTTTTCAATACATGTATATATATATTCAACATATATAAAAAATATGTTTATCAATTCTTTATTTCATTTGCTTTTAAGTTAATGTATTTATTATATGTCTTCTATTCATGCAGTTTTATTTATTTTTTCCCAAATTTCAACGTTTCTTATTTTTTGCTGGTGTCTTTGTATATTCGTATGAAGCATTGTTATATTTAATAATATAATTAATGACTAAGTATTTGGTCATTTGTAATTATTTAAATGTATTTTTGCTTTTCATTGTAAGGTCTTGTTGGTAAGAGAAAATTGTGGTGTTCCTTGCTTTATTGTTAATTTGATGCAATTCATCTCTTTGCTGCCAGATAAAAATATATTCAATAAATTGCATTAGTAAAATTGAATTTGTATTACAGCTCAGAATAACAAATAGTGATTATGTTCGAAATAACTAAAAAAACATAAGTATTTCATCGATACATTAAAATAAAAAAGATACGGTAATGTCTGTTTATCATAAATCCAAATATACAGAGAGGTTTAGGTCCACACGTTTTGTCTACGTCTACTCATGGGACAGTTATTCTGAGTTAGTTTGCCTTGTAAAAAGTTACAACTGCTGTTCAGTTTACGGTAAAACTTATCTCATATAATCCAAGGCGCAGTAGGGCTCGATGGGTGGGGCATGCATGGGGATCAATGTGTGTGGCTGTAACTGTCGGTAGAATAGTGAGTCGATGGGTGGTTCGGTGGTAGACGGTGATATTATTTTGCTTACAGTATTTGTTTATTGTCATTTGGATTATTGAAGTATTGTCTCGCTTGGTGGCGCTACAATTTATTTTGAACGAAACTTGATTCAAACAATCCATTGATGACAGTACATTTCAAATGACATTATCTTCCTTTTTTAATTCACATAGACAAAACATGACAACGAATGTATACAAATCGACATTTCTTATTTTCAAAATGCAAACAGGGCTTTCAGATAAAAAAGGATTGTTGTTGTATTAAAACACATAGGTCTATAAAATGCATACTATTAAAAAGCTTTCGAACTTTCCTTTTATGTAAACGGAAGACTAAGGGGAATGTAATTCCTTAGCAATAGAAATTAAGGCTAAAATCGGTTTGGAATATATTATCAAGTAAACGTATCCGCGTCGGGCTATGTTGCTAATCAACGTCACCTAAATCAGGGAGATAATATGTTATACTTCCCGGCCTAAATCTAATGGAGTAGACACATTTAGTTCTGTATAAAACAATTTACAAATAAGAATAAGTTAATTTTTACAGACAACGGTCGCTCTTTTCTGGCCTCTGAAGCCTCACATAAACAGCACGGCGCACTTAACTAATTTTTCATTATTGCATTTTAACGTCAACAATTTAGAAAGACACAGAACATCACCACACATGAGAAGCATTAATTATTCACAACCAATAAACATCAGATGAGTTCTAACTTAAATCAACAGTATCCACAATATTGCCTAATGCACATTTATCTTCCGGCACTGTAGTAACATTTACAAACCAAATTGCCAACTTCAATTTGCCAACCTTGGTTATGATTGAAGTGCGCCCTCACTAATCACCACGAAAACCTGCGTAAATAAATAACGACAGGAGTTTCGCAGCTAAATATACCGTACTGTACATTGCCTGTACAAATAGGAACGCCGATAGATTTCGTTTTCTAGCTACACAAAAAGGCGCTTATTCCGTTTTATTGTAATATAGGGATTATTTTTCATATACCACTGGCAGTGATTGTTGTGCAGTGTCATAAATTTAATGCTTCGCCTTTGTATTTATTCTCAACAAACCAACAAAATATGATTATTTTAATGTAGAGCATAATTAAAATGTCATCCAAATATATGAATAAACGATTGCATTAGAACATACCTGAGCCACACTCCACATTGAGTCAACAATTATTACCTCCAAAAAGAAGTAAACATAAGCATTAACATTATTTATGTTTTTTAAAAAGGCGATTTGTAGATCCAATTCAAGCCACATATTATGCAGTATTCCCATGGAAAACGAAATAAGAAATTCCCATAAAATATCAAGAAAGAAAATGATAATGTGGAAAAAAATCTCCAATTTGTAAAGTAAGAATATTACAGTAAGTTTGTACTAATGCCCTCTATGGTTAGGAAGCGAGAGAGTTGCTTGCTTGATGGACATTTTTTTTAAAGTCGTTTTATCAAAACGTTACATTATTTTGCATTGATGGAATTCCTATTTGCTTGCTTAAAATGTCTTCCGTTAGTATAGATAAGCCAAATTCAAACGATTGTTTATATAACTAAATGATACAAACTGCAAGCAGCCAACCAAAAAACCATGGATGAAGCTCGGAATGTTTAAAACATGAAATACCATAGGGAATGTGGCTTCGAAATGCATAATTACAATGACGTAAATTCAAGAGATAGCCACATTCATTTATAAAAGTTTGGAATGGTTTTAGAGGAACATGATAACGGGCGCCATAGTAACTATGGCATAACCAAATAGAGGAACCACATGCATTATTAAGTAGGGCCTATCAAGACTAAATTTAGCCTAGTCGATGCCTATAGAAATTATTTAAATTCGAATAATTCAATTAAAATACATTTCTGTTGCATGGTATTACTGCGGCTTAAATACTGCAGCTCTGAATTGGAAGATATACATGGAATTCCTAATGATATTAGGCCTACAAACGTTTCGATGATATAGGCCTATATTAGACTAATGTCTTTATCTGTGACTTCTACTTCCAAGAACTGAATATTTTAAACGCGTGTCGAAGACATATGGTAATCAATAATCATAAACCTTTAAAAAAGGAAATTTGATTTTCTTACATCTGGATAACAATATATAAAGTGAGAGTGATTACATTATAATTAACACGTGAGTTAATGTCATTGAATAGCTAAATTCTTTTAAAAAGACATATTTAAAGATCAAAAGTTAAGAAAAAATTATGAATACATGTACTACCCTCAGAGGACAGTTAAATAAATATATTTGCAACAAGAAAACCAAGTTTTCTAAAAATATTTCAAAGGTACCCCCAAATATTTCAGCAACGTTAAACGTACTGATCTAAAAAATCCTGTTCGGAAGAAGATGAAAGCAATGTTAGATCTTTGCCATCAAGTACCGTGACGTCACAATCAAATGACTCACTGCTACTACATTCGGAATTAAGGTCACATGATGATGTTGATGACGTCATTAAAGCTGATGATAAATATTCATTAGTCATGTGAACGGTATCTGGAAAGTTTGGCGTGTGTGGAGGCGTTGGACCGTGTACCTCGGTTCCAGCCACAAGAACTGAGCCTTGGAATTGCATTGCTGTGTTAGAGTCGTACAAATGTTGATAACTGACTGCATTTGGATCAGAATGGAAGATGTTGCAGTCAGCATACCCACATGGTGTCGGCGTTTGGTGGTTATTTTGGAATGAATTTATGTAACTATCTGCTTGCTTGTGTCCATATTGTTGCCGATTGTTGACAATGATGTCTCTCAATGACCAATCGTGCTGGTCTTGCAGTCTCTGTGTCTTCGCTTCTGGAAGTAAAGTTCTTGGGTTCAGTTGCATGCATCCTGCCACCAGATTACTTGTCGGTTGTGAAAGTCCTTCGGAGAGTGTCTGTGCAAATGAAACCGTATCTGGAACTGAACCAGAACGCAATATCTCGGACAAGGCACTGATATAGTTCTTGGCTAGCCTCAACGTTTCAATCTTGGATAACTTCTGATTCGTTGAATAACATGGGACAACTTTTCGCAGAAGATCAAGTGCCAAGTTTAAACCGTGCATGCGAGATCGTTCTCGGGTGTTCGCCTTCACGCGTCGTTGTTTCAATTTGAACACTCTCGCCGGTGTCATTTTCTTCTTTTTGGGCCCGCGACGTTTTGGTGGTGGTTTCTCACCATTTTCAGTTGTTTCTTGTTTTTGCTTCTTTGTCTGTTTTCCTTTCCTGGCACCTTGTTTCTTTGGAGCTTTCTCTTTCTCAATTTGTGTAATTTCATTGCTCTCCTCTACAATAACTTCACTCATCTTCGTTAAAGTTTCGAGCTTGTCTTCGCTTTCCTGGCCAACTTTCATGTCAGACACAACAGCACTAGGCATGCTAAGCGACACGTGCTATTTCTGTGAAATAGAAAACAGAAATTAGTATAATGGTTTACTAAATGCGTGGTACATGTCGATGAATCGTGCGATCGTTAAGTCAAATTATATACCTTAATCTCTACCACATTCAACATATGCACCAAAATCGCCACACGATCAATTTTCACAAATCCAGCTCAGTAAATTACGTGGCGTATTGGCTTGAAAGTGGTTGCCCTCAATTACAGGCATTAGTGTAATTAGACAATTGATTTGTAAGTTGTAAATTGTTTTACTTTGGCGTGTTTACTTTCTGACCATCAAACTCAATTTTCAAATCGCAGTTAGTATCCAGAATATTGTTACGCAGACAGTAATGTACAGTATTAGCAGGGACTTCAAAAACTTAAGTCCTTGTTATTAGGGTGAAATTCTGTCGCGTCTATCTTAGCCGTAATGTACAGGCCTTTTGAGTTGTTAATTTGATAGCATTCGACAAAAAAAAACATATAATACACACACACAAACCCACCCCCAAACCCCACACACACACACACACATCTGTCTCTTATACACATCTCCTTATTCTGACGTCACTTAGAATTGTTTGTAATTAACTCAATTTTAAATAGATGTGTATAAGAGACAGACACACACACACATATATATATATATATATATATATATATATATATATAAAAAACATAACATAACATTATAACATTATATTATAACATTAGTATTTGACGCACATACGTTTAAATAAAGATCAATGTTATAAGCCCCCTTCTTAAGCATCTTAAACGACTAGACGAGATCTAAGAAGAGCTTAATTAAATTAAATTTCAATGTAATCATGGTACATTCCTGCAGCACTGTCAATAACAATTAATTCATTTTTTATTCTCATAAGTACCGTACAGTATTTGATTTCATGGGAAACTATAAATTAGTAATCGGACAAAAACTCTTTAGTCGACAGTAGATGTGCCTATAGGACTATTGATTCGTAGAAAAATCGTTATATCCTGCGTTTTATTTACATAGATTTAGCTGTGATAACATTAAATGTATTGTAAATTTAATCAATGTTATCAGTTCAAAACCTTCATCTCCAGTCGAATGGTTTCCTTCTCTCTCTTCGTTTTGAGTCTCTTCAAATTAACAAATTCATACAGTCACTGAAATTATTTCAATGGTTATTAGCATAATATGCGTTTTGTCATCTCGTAATCAAAAACAATTTATATTCATAGCTTGAGATATTATAGTTATTAAGAACCGATAACGCATTCCTCAATTCTCTCTCAATTTCCTTTGTTTGCGTTATTTAAGGACTTGCAGAAGATTAACTTAGCAATTATCATAAGTTTTTTTTTTAAACAACTGTACATAATTGAACGTGAATATAAGATGAACTTGCTTTGTTTTGAATGTTCACCTTCAGCATCCTAGGTTTATATAGGTCTATTGCCCATGATTCAGGTAACTTAATAAAATCCGATTTGGTAAAAGTCACGAGGCTTGATTATCAGCGAAGACATATTAAAACAGAGTGACCTGAATTAACCGAACAGAAATAACAAGGATAATGTACATTTATAAAGTCAATCAATCAGTTTGACATACAGTAGGCCTAGTCCGTAAATTTGAAGAAAATCAACTCATTCACGTTTATGGTTCTAATATGATGTGTTTTTGTTTATTATCTAGGTCTAGGTCTATGTTATTCATATTTTTGTGTGAATATTTTACCAGTATACTCTCATCCATCCTTATTGGTATTCCATATTTGAACTGCCTTTGTATATTTAACATACATTAACGTATAACTAAATTTGAACAGAAAAAAAATCCTCTTCAATTAACTGAGTTAAGTAGGCCTACTACATTTGCTGTATATTATTTTGCATATACTATTGGCTAGTAAACTCTTTTTGGGTTTTTTTTTTTTTTTTGTAGTAAAACGTTTGTAATTCAGCGAAAAAATGTCTTCACCCTGTTTCCTGTTGAAAGTTAATATCACATTTCTAAGTTGCATTTATAATTTTTTCCATCTTCGTATGTTATTTTTTTTCTGCTACAATTAGAAATTATCGTAATCCTAATAGCGCACAAATGTATTACCTATTGTAAATGCGCGTTGAAGCATTCTTGGTCTCAGGTGTAGATCTCCACAATCGAAACTTCATTTTTGAGGTACTAAATCGCGTGCACCAATCAGTTACAACAAATCATGACAGAAGCTAAATGTAAACATTTTCTTTACGAGTCATACGAACAAAGGCTCAGGCCTGCTTAGCATAATGAAGCCTTTGTTTAGTAAAGTAATCCAACGGGGAAGAAGTGCATCCCTCAGGCGACGAATATCCGCTCCTGCTTCTCAAGATCTTAACGACGCAACTCATATATATTTTATATGATTTTCATATTCTATAGCCACTGGTTATACACTGGCTGATTAGTGTTAACTAAATTGACTAGACAGAATAGAGTTCTGGAAGAAGATAAACGACTGATATAATTGGAAGCCATGTGTATTTACGATAACTACATTGAAATACGTGCTGCTTTTTCGAACTTGCAATTAGACGAAGCGCTCGATTCTCCGTTGGGCTTTATTTTCAAAAACAAATAAAATTGAATAGTAACGCAATAGCAATTAGATATACAGTATATAAGCCTATACCTTTTGTACTTTTTAATGTTGCTGTAACTTTATCGAATAGTAAAAAATAAGGCTTACACTCCTACTTAATAATAGGCTTGAGACTACTAGGCATACTAGGCATATAATATAATGCACATTATAATTAGAAAATGTCAAATTATGGATCAGTGTTTAGGTAATACGATATTTTCATTCAAAGTCTAATTAAGTCTAAGCGAATGAATAAGATGTATAAAATCAGAGTTTTTTAATTCAGAATCTATAATCTATAAATATTTATTTACAAAATTACTTTATTGTAGCATTAATAGTTTGATATCCAATCGATGTTCACATTGAAGCAGAGCAGACGAACAGCAGTAAATTGGCAGCAAAGTTGGACTTGACATTTCTCTCCAATTACTCGGACGCATTCGTAAATGATAGATGAAATTTCTCAATGGCAATTTGTAAAAATAGCTAATCATTTTGTTTCTTATTAGACAAAAGCACTTACGTTCCAAGTTTTCACCAATTCGTTACACAATCCAATGTGATAATATTCTGTACTGTAAATTAATAGTTTAATGGGGGTTTTCGTTGCAACACAAACATCAATAAAACCAAAATTAAGTCTTACCTACTTTGAATATGATCCGACTAAAAATTATTCTTGTACTTATGATCATTTTTAATTGTATTCAGCACACGTGGTGTCGGTTCTAAATCACTAGTCTAATCAAGCGTTCCGTCTCGTTGTTAGATTAGCCTGCAAAAAATCTTAGTGTTATAGCCAATGATGGGACCCACGGGGACTTGTCTCACATAAGCCTGGCATCCCATCTCCCATGGGGTTTCACTGCTAATGCGTCAAATTGATATACACTTCAATTACATTTTTCAGTGACTCATCACTTGGCTCATGTCCAATAAATGACGGATGACTTGGCTCATTGCCAATATACGTACTCGTCGCTCATACGGATGCGACTATATTTAGCCTACTATCGTAAACTTGCACGTTATGTTATTTTTGAAATTACGAAATTATAATACGGTAATACATTAAAACAATCTCATTCTATCATTCAAGTTAAGTTTTGATAGATGACAGGAGGAAAATTCTCGACACGTAATAAAACTTAGTTTAAGCTTTACATAAAACTAAAAAAAGCATGAAATATTATTCGGTGTACTAAACAAAGCCAAAAACAGATTAAGTAAACATTTAACACGGCAAATCCAAAATACAATATTTTAAGTGGAGTGAGTGTCCTAGCTGAGTTAAAGTCGGATTCGCGTTAGAATAACCGATACCGTACAATGGGATAACAAGATTACATTGTAAATGCAATTTTACCAATCCTCTGATTTAATTATTTATAAATTCAATCAATCTCTATCCATCCTTTACAATTCAGCCGTGACGTCATATGGGGTAACTTAATAGTATTAAGATTACGGTCGCATTTTCTATTCGAAGAGGTATTGTAACTGCAGCCAAACAGTTGTCGAATATAAACGGTATTATTTTATAAGTCATTCAATATTTTAAATCCTTCTGATTGAATACTTATCCCTTGATTTCCTAAACATATTCATTTTCATTTACATTCGCGTAAACAGTTATGACAACACCGTTTCAAAAATAATGCTTTTGTTACAGAAGCACAACAACATTTTTAACGCAAAATCAATCTTGGATAACTTAAGCCCTACGTGTTATGATATTAGACTAGCTAAAGAAACACATTCATCATAAGATGATAAATAATTCTTGTTTGAGAAAAACATATTGCCAATAGTTGTGATGCCAAGCTCTGCTTATGATTGGTACCATTAGAACACGTTTTTCTCAAGGTATTGCATAATACGCAATATATTGATAACATGCCCTAAACTAAATATTGCATGGCCGGGAATAATTGTTTCCGACATGAATTGAACCAGCGATCTCTTGTCAAAGCGAATGCCATACCGCTAAACTACAGAAGCCTGCTTCAACCAAGTTCACTCCTTCTTTACATAGAGGAGAAGTTGAAGCCAAAGAGAACCCTGGAAAGTGGCAGCGGAAATTATACTAAATGAAAATGGTAACTCAAATTTGCTGTGTAGCACTGTGAGTTTGAACATAATAAACAAATAGATAAATGATATAATCCTTTCTTAACCATAAAATTGAGAAGGTGTTGGTTACTAGGACACGTGACGTGACCACGAGTGTGCGGGTGGTTAGTGTTTTGTACGCACGTGACCGTTTGTTCCTTTAAACGATAATGACAATAGTATCGCTAGCGGAACAATAGGGGAGTAAAGCCCATCATAACTATGACATCTGTTAGTTTGCTGTTCTGATTTGAGGTCTATCTGTAAATAAACTGCAGTAAATAATGATAATTAGGAGACGGTAAAATCGGACAGCGGACCATGTAATACAGGCAGGCCTAAGTTATATGTTAGCCATTATCATCATTATTATATACAATTACTGTATCATCATCATCATCATCTTCATCATCACCGCTAACACAACTACTCCCATAATTAGTCACCACCATCACCACCGTCTTTATCACCATCGCCGTATCTTTTAAATTTACATTTATCACTTCTACTATTACAATTTCTATTACCTTTGGCATTGGTATTAATGTTACTAATATTATTACTATTACAATTAATATTTTCATTACTATAAAGATTATGACAATTCCAATCCTCAATATAAACTACCATCCACTATAGGATTGGCCTATGGGCTAGTACTCTGTTGATAAAATGTTAGAGATGCTATAAAACAGAACAAAAGACTTCAACTAGGCCTACTTACAGTATGTTTAACATAACACCTAGTAGAACAGAATACATTTATATCATGAATAAATCGAGTGGACTTGTAAGTAAAAGCTTGGTTGTCTTAAGAAGCACAAATAGATAATCGAGTGTTAGAACAGATTGCTATTTCGGAAATATACCAATATCTTAATAGCGTAACAACCATTTCATAGCGATTACTGTTTGCGTCAACATGACCGATTATAAAATACTTGAAATAAAAATCATGATCGGCAGGTCGAAAGAAGTCGCAAATAATATCCTGAAAAATTAAGCTAATGCAGATTAACGGAAAGAAATTACCTGATGACGAAACAGTTGCGCGTGCGCTAAGTGACTTGTAAATCCCAAATGAGAGATATTTACCCAAACCTCTGCTTAATAGATCTACTTGAAGTAGTGTAAGACGGTCATTGGTTTTGCGCTTAACAGTGAACTTGCCAAGTTACAATCTTCTTTGTCTTCTTCTGAGTTACATCTCTCACCAGCACGTGGAAATGGTCACCAAGTCTCAGCGGCAACAAACTTTTATGGTACCTGAATAAGAATGTGCCCCGTAGATAACCTCTATAAGCAGCCTCCACGTAGCCTTAATCGACCAAAAATCCATGATAATCTTATACCATAAGAACTAAATACCAGGAGATTTAGGTTAAATATTGACTATTGTGTCTTTGATATGAGATTAACATCTCCTAGTTCGGCTGCCCTATCTGTTTTCTTCTTGGAATAATTTAATTTAAATATCTCTTCGATGATTTAAAAATATCATGACCACTAAGATTCAGGATTTGACAGACGTAAATCAAGTAATAAAAATATAAATCTCAAATTGTTCCATTGTTTAAGCATTTCATTCTTAACTAGAACATCACTGCCCAATTTACTAATTTTAAAAAAATAAGAATTTACGTGGCGTGTCACTCATTAACATTACGATCTTTGTTATTATCAATTCTACTGATGTTTTCATTACTGTCATGTTTGATTGCCACTGAGTTATATTTAATATTCGGGTCAATAGTTTATCCGGTGCCTGTTTTTTTATCATGACCATTCATCAGAGAGAGGGAGAGATAGCCATAGAATTAATAACTAAAACGGTACGGTACGTATTAGTACATCTTTCAATTTAAGATAATGATTTCTATTCGGTAAGGAATTACGAAGTTCATCCACATGTCAAGAACAAACACATCGCAAATAACAAAAATATATAAATAAGAGTAGTAGGTCTACTAATAATACTCACATACTATTGAACAATTTTAAATTCATGAATTTACCCAAGTGGCTACCATTTTAACTTACAAGCAAAAATGCATGGGAGTGATTTATTGCTACCTCGTAAATCCAATTTAAAACATTAAAACATGTTGCCTTCCTTCACAAATGTATTACGGTAGCTACTGTGTTATTAAATAAATATAGAACGAGAAAAGAATCCTCGCCATTCAGATAAGCCTAGTGTTTGCATACCCATACATTTTGCAAGTTTAAGGATTTTCGTAGTAAACGACTGTAAATCATTGACAACCATTTTTTCATCTATGACTATTTATAGAAGTTGATAACATGCGATGCGAAAAAGCAATTGTAAGTTTTAATTTTACATTTTTAGCATTTCAAAATTGTTTAGGTTGCATTATGCATTTAACTATGTGCACGCTAACATTTAGACAAGACTTTTGTAGTAACTAAAATACTCTGATGTTCAGTAACAACAATAACAATACTAATAATAATAATAAAAATAATAATAATAATAATAACAGATCATCAAGTATTGCATTACAGTATTACGATACTAATTTTTAAAATACTAAAATAAAATACTATATTAATAAATGTCATTGTTTTCGTCACCACACAACCAGACTGTGAACACTGTTGAACAATACGTTTCTATTTAGATTACCCACAATGCAATTTTTAACTTCGCACTGTTTTATTCATGAGTTAATTGGCCAGTGCCATTAATAAATTACGATCTAACGCTTAATATAATGAACGCATATTCCTATAAAACATACGCACACACATGCCTGTGGCCTTATGATATTCAAAATTTGAATTTTGAAAGCAGCAAGATCTTAAGGAAATTTCTTTCTATATTTATAACAATCACATAATATATCTACAAAATTGTGTCCACAAAGCATTTGTACACATCGTGTATCGTACAAAAATGTATTCCCAAAGCATTCGTATCTAGAATGACAGTGACCCGCTGGGCTAGAGACCCAGTGGACAGAGATCAGTGTTATTTTTTCTCTTGCTTAGTCAAATTCAGCTACGTTTCTTTGATATTTGTTTCAATCTATACCAATTTATATCGCTGTCATCCATTCCTATGTTGATATTTGAGTTAAAATTAAAATAATCAATTCAATCATAGTGGAAAAAGTTATACTTCTATGATGCAATGAATTAGTTGGTATTAGTTGGTAGACTTGTGTTAAAATCATTATAGTTAATATAGCACTATTAAACCATTTATTAGACATTGTAAGCGAACAAATAGGCCCAATCATGGCGACGCAGTTAAGACAGTTTTCATTAGCATTTTTTCCAAATATCAAAAACCGTATCGCGTTTTTAATATATTGGTTTTAAACCAGAGTTTAGTTTTAGTCGATAGAAATCTGCCATGTGTATTCTCAACTGTGACGCATACTCGAGACGCTTGGATTTGGGAAATACCCTTACCGAGTTATTTATAGTGTTTGCTGTTTATTCAACCTTGCTACATTCAACCTGTAATAGCTATTTCATAACAGTGGTACCTTGCGGAACAAGACTGAGTATCTAATTGATATATGTATATATTCCTATGTATTTTATGTCTTTAAACGGATATATATATACATATATACATAAATATATATATATATCTATATAAATAGATATATATATATAATATATATAGGCCTATATATAAATATATATAAATCAAGATAGCTGTTAACACTGTTAAATTATATAATAATCATCAAAGAAAGTTAAATACAGTATTCGTTGAGAGCTATGCTACACAATGTATTATTATGTCCTTGGGCAAGGCACTTTATCTACGGTTGCCTCTCTCCACCCAGGAGTACAAGTGGGTACCTGGTAGGTTCCAACACTGCGCTGATTACTAGCCGCAATATTATGG
>NW_022689540.1:527212-564133 GCF_011630105.1 Anneissia japonica | reverse complement strand
TAGGTGTGATGTTTTGCCCTCTTGGGGATCGAATTCAACACTAGTCGCAAGCTCGGTAGTCTAGTGGTTATGGCGCCAGACTTAGTTTGTGGAGGTCGTGTGTTCAATTCCCACCAGAACCACTGGCGAAATTTTGTTCACAAGTATTTGGGAACGTACTGAGTATTAGGTGCGACAACACGTCAGGTAGGGCAAACATCACACCTATAGTTTGGAGTTATAAATAATAATATACATTAAGAAAAAAGAGTAATAATAATGAAAAAATAAAATTAATGATAATTATTTGAATAACAATACACAGCACTAAAGATCCTAATTGACAGATTTCTTGAAAATAAAACAATTTAATTAACTTAGATTTGTACATCACTCAATAAGTAAGTAGCGAGTTCATGGACACGCAAGAGACTCCGACAGAAATATCTGATGGACAAAGAAAAGGGATTCGTAAAAGCAATTCGATAATCAATTTAAACAATTACGCACACTAACTTATGCAAATGTGATAAATAACACAAGTTCAATCGATTTTTGTAAAATAATTTGAGTATGCGTACATATTAATTAAAAGGACGCGCAAAAGTTGCTCAAAGTTTTCACGTTTTGTTCAACACTGGCATGTTCACTTGGCACTACTTTGTTTTGTGTCATGTTTACGATAACTTTTTGTAAATTACTATTTTGATTAAAGTGATAGGAGGTTTGTCATCTTTAACAAAACTTGTACTGCGTTTTTGCTGAATCTTTTAATGATATAAATACCACGGTATAGGCCGCATATACAACGGGATCAACCAATCATTCATTTTTATATCGCCTTCATTCGACTTTTCGTATACTGCTAACACTTTCATTCGATCATCGAATAATTTTCAAATAATTATATAGATATAATTTACAAATCCAATATTATTTTCACAACATAAACATTTAGCAATAATATAAGATATTCATCCGCAGTTTCCGACTTAATTATAACATTGGAAATAGTACAATACAGCTGAAGTGTAGAAGTAGGCCTAATATAAAATTGTGTAAAATGGATGATTATTTTAGAACTTTTTATCTGACTGTATTAGGCACCTGTAAAATCATTTATTCTTGTTCACAGGGCATTCAGATGCTTAGGATGCGTATGATGAATCCAGCATATATGCGCATTTGGAACTTGATGCTATGGAAACATTCATTAACAAGTCACTTGAGGCTTAGTATCGTGCAGTTATTTTTTTGGTTCTGTATATTTTTAAAGTTAAAAGCAATCTTAATCAAGCTACCCATAACTTTTTCCTAACATTTTTTATCATTGCTGATGGTGATGATGACGCTGATGAAAAGCTTTTGGATTGGATGATGACGACGATGATAATGACGACAATGATGATGATAATAATTATCATTATCGTTATTATTATTATTATTATTATTAGGACTATTATTATTGTAGGCATTATTACATTCAGATTTTAAGACGAATAAAATAATATAGTTATGCGGAATAAGTAATTAAATATTAATTCAATGCAACACAGTTCTAAAAAAATACCCAATACGGTTATAGGCCTATTATAACTGTAATGGTATCATGTAATACTGAGATATGTAAAATAAATATGGCATCCTCAATGCAATAAAGGGTAGTAAAATACACGTTCAATATAGTATAACAAAATAATATACATGTCTAATATATATAACGTGCAGGGTATATCTATATATACTGTCCAGTCATAACGTAGATGTCTAATATAAATGTGCGCATTATCGCTTGAGAAAAAGTACCTACAAATAAAAATAACTCCGCATGTAGGTCGTCTATCCCACATCCTACGGTACATGTGCAATATACTTGAAACGCGAGGTACCTTATATGCAATAGTCCTAAGATGTAGTGTAATTAATTGTCAACCATTAACATACCGCTGCAGTATTGGTAACATGTCAATTACCGTATTGTTGTAATATCCAATGCTACCTATATAAATAATCAATTTTAATCGTGAGTAATATAATAAAAATAATTTATTGACTCTGTAAGCAGACACCATTAGGTGCATCAATCATGACAAATAACTTAAAATGGAAACAACTTAACAAGAAAAAAAAACCACATTAAGCCTACTTGTATATGTACATATACTGCATATCAGTACATATAACACATGCATATAAACATATAGCCACAGTAAAAACAATAGCCATAGTAATTGCAATTTTTATAAATTTATTAATTTTGTTGAATAAATAGTACGGAATGAATTAAAGAAGTTGCGGCAAAACGAAGTAGTACTACGATCTAATATTCTTAACTGATAAATCAAATTAAAATAATTTCAAACTTTACTTACGAAACAAAATGTTAACTTCTTCCGTTCATAACAGTAAGAAGTGCAAACGGGCTTTATGATTCCAATGCAATGCTAAACTGTCGCTAACTCCGAACTGTATGTTAAATACATGTATGTAATTAACATAAAAGGTTTAAGCTAGTAAAGCATACCTCTCTCTGATTGGTGCAAATACCTTAGTACGCTGACATCTCTCAGTCGACGACAACCGTACCCCGAACATAATTCATACGCGAGAAGATCACATTTCCAAACACCACTAATCTCTTTGTACGGGCATATACGTAAAATCCAAGTTGATTTTTTTTTTCTTTTCAGCGTATTGTTATTTTGAAGTGTCTTCGTTTTTCGCGTGTTATTCTACGCAAAGTTGGCATTCTGTGACAACCCCGAGTGCCATATGTTACACTTAGATATGTTAGCCACAGGCCTACGGTATCGCCTATTGTGTTGTCAAACAACAAACCATGTACGGTAATTATTCGTCACTAATTATCTGTTTACAAATGGACTAAGTAGTTTGATTTTTATCTATCATCACATCTGTCATTCAAAACAAGAGCAACTTTATATAAAATTATTATATAGCAATAGGAAACACTGACTGTACTTAAATACTGAAGTTAGAACTCAAGAACAAGCAGCACTCTCTGATAACTTTGTCGTTTGACATAAGCTCTGAACAAAAGGGCAGATCACGTGATACTTCAAAATGTCAGTAGTAACAATAAGGATGGAATTACGGTAAGAATGTAGGCCTACCCATCATTATTATTATTATTATTATCGTTATCACCATTATCCTCATCATCATCACCATCATCATCTGTCTTCATCGTCATCATAATACACATCTAGATGTGTATAAGAGACAGATTTCACCCATAAAACAGCAAACGGCCATATAATGCAAAACAATTGAAAATTAAAATTAAAACGGAACAGTAGAGAAAATCCGATCAGAATGACAAAATATACTAAGTATCCACTGGAAGGAATCCCAATATCTGCAGACGGATCCGTTTCGGCCTTCTAGGCCTCATCAGTGCAGCTAGGGTACAGACCCAAACGAGACCTTCGACCAGCTTAGGTAGGGCCCAAACTAGTCCCACGACCACTAATGATTACAGAGCCAAACCAAGGCAATATATATACACAGCCCAGGTGTGAATGCAAATAGTGGAATACAAGCTATGCGGCTCGGTTCCAGTAGATACAGAGAATATTTTGTCATTCTTAACGCGTCCTACAAAATTCTTACGAGACAGCACTAGTCCGTGAATTTGTGAACAAGATAGGAGATCTAAAGATGCAATCTCTACCGTGCATCAATGGCGGCGCTGGATCTCAAATATATATATATAAACGAAAAATTCCTTTTTAATTTGTATGAATATGTTCCTATTCGAGCACTGTTATCATTTATCTATACAGTATACTCAAATTGGGTTTGGAAAGGGAGATGAAAGGACGGGTGAAAGAGATAAGATTGCTTTTCTTTGCCAGCTCATTGGAGAGATAACAAAAAAAATCAGATGGATGAAGAGATGAATGATGGAGGGATAATATATTGAAATCAGTGCAATCTCCATCTGAAATCAGACAATACCAGGTTTTTAGGCCTTCTAAAAGAAGAGATAAAAATATCACATATGTTCAAACTAACCGGTAACAAGATTGGCCGGCAAGTCAACAAAAGGCAGCTCGTATTATCACACCTGGGTCACTGGAGCTGAACAAACGCTGCAACTCAATTAGTGCTAATTAAAGAATTTCGTTTTCACTTTAGATGGATGCTGCAGCGGAGACTATTAAATCAATTCGTTTAATACCGATTCATAATTCATTTTATTAATCGGGTAGGTAACTACTGTACAAAATTAGATAACGTATTCTGTGAATTCTGTTCAAAATTTGAAAGTTATTGTAGCCTACTGAATCACAAAATAACTTCCGACCGATTACTATGGAACGCATAAAAAGGTTGTAAGTACATCACCCAACGGGTACATTCCCTTAGCATTAATTTAAAATCATCCTAATGATGGGTTACCGTACTCTTTAACAATTATAATATTGTAAATTACTATTTACTAGATGACAAATTTTCGTTTTTGTAAAGTATTACTCAGAACGTTTCGATCCCCATCAGAGATCTTTATCAACTGACAGCTAGGTGCATTGTAACTTGGTCACGTCGTCATCTGTTGACGACGTCGTACGCATCCTTCGGATACTATATACAATAAGTATATAAATGTTTACAAAGAGGTTGTCACAGAATGGCACTCTCAATCATGTACTATAAAGCTCCGTCCAGAGTACTTTTTTTCGACAAAAAACTGTTGTATGCCCATGTAGTCATAATGTGGTGTCATCATGACCATGTTTAGGCGTATCACATATGGAGCCCACATCATGGCTTTAGGTAACTCATAATTTAGTTAACACCGACTGGCAATCTCAGCTAGCTAAACCAATTCGTCAACTTCAACACATACTGGCAAGAACTAACGCATATGGCTAATAATATACAATAGAACCCCTATCAAGGGGACATCATCGGACCCAAAAAAGTGTCCCCGAAATAGGGGTATCCCCAAAATGGAGGTTGGCAGTAGTGTTAAAAGACACATTTCTCCCACTTTGCGACCCTTAAACAGGTGTGTTTCAAAGGAGGTTTTCTGCTGTAGTTTCTTCCCCTGGACTACCTAACATCGGGATAATCATCTCCAGTATACCTATGGATATAAATTAGTTTAACAAAGAGTTCGTTGCAAATACTGACACACCAACTACGTAACATTTACAACTCTAACGTGATGCAGGAGTCGGCTTTGTTGGAGTAAACTTATAAAGATCCAGATTAGGTATTTTACAAGAACTGAAGCTCCACTTTCGTCATAGCAAAGAGTTGGATCAAGTCCATGATCAAAATAAACAACAAATCAAAAGCTCACTGATAACAGAGTAAGAAGTATAACATTAAGTCACTTTATTATATAATATCGTATTCATATCTATAATGATATACTACCACCTATTATTAGTAAGACATCTAAATCACCAATAGACCTGCTGCTTCAATGCTGTATTTCATCTCGCCAAAAGACAATACAATACTATTGTAACTTTCGGGCTAGGTTTATACTCAATTTTGAGTTAAAGAGCCAACTAAACTTAATATAAGCTTGAAAATAAATAAAATAATAAATAAATACTAATAATAATAATAATAAATGTGTATATTTCAGTAAATTATTAGCTTTCAAATGGAATTCATAATGTCACAAAACACCTTCTTTGCCAATTAACGTACCATTTTCTTTGCATATTATAAGCCCTATCCTTAAATTTCCACCAGCAAATGTATGCATTTTTGTAGTAAATCATCTGTAAATCACAGACTGATTTTTTTTTCATCAGTGCCTTATTGAAATTTGATGCCATTCAAGTTCAATGCGCAATACAAGTTGAGTGTGTGTATGGGGTTGGGGTAGGGGTAGGATGTTCTATACTCTTGGAACAATAAATTGACTGACAAGGCTATCAATACCGATTAATATTAAATATACACTGTCATCAAATCTGAAATAGATCTAAAAAATTCAAATAGAACATCAAATTGCATAATTAAAAAGATCAAATAACTTATCAAATTCCAATAAGACACAGATGGAATCAAGTCAATCTGATTTACTCACTTCTTACTACAAAAAATTAAAACTGACAACCAATTAATTGATGAGAAAATATTTCTTGTTTGAATTTTCAAAAGCTGATAACTACAACGTACGCAATCCTTTATAAATTTTATCGTCCGAAATGTGTTTTTCTCAACACAGACATGAAGTATATTACTTTCAATTACTAAGGCCTGTAGGACTATGAATCAATATCAATTGATTTTATATAGCATTAAATCACGTACTTATTAGGCCGTACAATATGACAAAAAGCACATTCTTTTGTGCATTTCATTTAAATTAACAAAAAAATTCGAATACTCTCGAAAGTAAATTTCTAATCTTTCTGAAGACTAGGATTAGGCCTATATCAGTAGAAAATGAAAATATTTTGACAATGTATTAACCTTACAATCTTCTTAGAGAAAAGCATTTATCTAATTTATAATATATGTACATTCAATACCCTAGACTGACAGCTTTGATTTGTGCAAATGTAAATCAATACAGAAAAAATTGTTAAAACCATTAAAAAACTTAATTTAAAACCGGTTTGATCCATACTCAATTCTCCATAATTACAAATTTTAATAAGATCTAAAGATACATTCACATCGGTCAGAACCAAAATTCGGACAGTATCTCCGATAGGCTGAACGGTTTAAATTGCACGACAACGGTAGGACGTCCAAAGTAATAATTTCCAACGGTAAGTTTTCCTTGTCGACGCAATTTGGACAAATCTACGTAGGCCTATGCAGAGAATGTTTGGACGGTCACACATGAGTGATTCCGTTCTAGCGTCGCGTCGTCAAACAAATCGAAAGCTCCCTACTGACCCGAAAATACAGATTCCGTGTGAATTCACCTCTACACAAGACAAAATAGGCTCACAGTGGGAGCGTGTGTCTACTGCCTTGACATGTTTTTTTGTATATTACTTTCAATTACTAAGGCCTGTAGGACTATGAATCAATATCAATTGATTTTATATAGCATTAAATCACGTACTTATTAGGCCGTACAATATGACAAAAAGCACATTCTTTTGTGCATTTCATTTAAATTAACAAAAAAATTTGAATACTCTCGAAAGTAAATTTCTAATCTTTCTGAAGACTAGGATTAGGCCTATATCAGTAGAAAATGAACATATTTTGACAATGTATTAACCTTACAATCTTCTTAGAGAAAAGCATTTATCTAATTTATAATATATGTACATTCAATACCCTAGACTGACAGCTTTGATTTGTGCAAATGTAAATCAATAAAGAAAAAATTGTTAAAACCATTAAAAGACTTAATTTAAAACCGGTTTAATCCATACTCAATTCTCCATAATTACAAATTTTAATAAGATCTAAAGATACATTCACATCGGTCAGAACCAAAATTCGGACAGTATCTCCGATAGGCTGAACGGTTTAAATTGCACGACAACGGTAGGACGTCCAAAGTAATAATTTCCAACGGTAAGTTTTCCTTGTCGACGCAATTTGGACAAATCTACGTAGGCCTATGCAGAGAATGTTTGGACGGTCACACATGAGTGATTCCGTTCTAGCGTCGCGTCGTCAAACAAATCGAAAGCTCCCTACTGACCCGAAAATACAGATTCCGTGTGAATTCACCTCTACACAAGACAAAATAGGCTAACAGTGGGAGCGTGTGTCTACTGCCTTGACATGTTTTTTTTTTTTGGCTACTTTTAACTCAACCATCCTTTCTGTGTTGGCAATTCACTAAAATAAACGTATATTCACACCGAATCCGTATTCGGTTCGTAGAACGATTTCGATGCGCGTCTTAGTACGCGCCTCTATTCTTTACCACTGACTCGATATTCTTTTTTCGTCTCATTAGCCATACGAACCGAATTCGGCTTCGGTGTGAATGCAGCTTAACTGTACAAGTATATACCATAGTGACGTTTTAGTGAACTTTCTAGGACAGGTCTTTCTAGCAGCTTTCTGTGTTGGCAATTCAATTGTTAACTTACTGTAACTAGGACAGGTCTTATTTAGCATGGCATCTTATTTCGTAGACTTGCTTTTTATTTTTATCTTTAGTTCATGACCCATCCCATCATTCCTCCACCAGATTTACTCTTACAAAGTCAACTACTGTACAAGACAACAAAGTGTCCACTATCCCACTGGGGCAGTAGACACAAAAACAAATGATTAACAGTTACTGGTATTAAGATTCTAATGTAATTAATGTAACCCTTCAACTGTATTTGAACTACCCAACTTCTTACAAATAATTAACATGATAATTTACATAGCATTACTGCAAGTAGGTCACAGGTTTATATAAATTAGATTACACAAGATTCTCATTATCACTTTTAAATATCAGAATCAATAAGCACCGAGTAAATACAAATATATTGAAAACTCTTAAGAATAATATCATAAAATTAATAAATATCTGTGTATCATTTTAATAAATTTACAGGGAGTTTCGCGATTTTAATTTGCACGGATACATATCTATGTACATAAAAAGAAAATATGTTCCATTAGTATAATTAAGCTTTACTACCTATTAGGTACTGTAATGTAATTATTGAATAGGCCTACTACTTCTTAAATACCAAAATATACATACTTTCTTTTATTTTCATTTGCTGTTTACAAATTATACATTTTCCATTCAACCTCAACATAAAACAATATCTGAAAAGTGCACTTTATTTATTTCTTTCTCCCCCAATTGCATTTTAATTATATTTGTTATAATTTTCATACACCAATTAAAATACCATTGAGTAAAAACAAACTAATACATATTGACAACATGTTTACATTAAACAACAATTACAGTAATTAATACCAACAATAACTAACCAATAAAGAGTAAAAAAAAGAAAGAAAACTTATTTACGATATCAATCATATAAATAACAATAAAACTAACCATCAAACATACACACTTAATAATCATTGATAACATTTTACTATAAAAAATCATGTTAACATATAGTATAAGTGTTAAAGAATTAAAAAATAACATTAAACAGCTGATATGGTATTACTAATTTAAAACAGGGGAATAGTTTTTATGAAACAAAAAACAACTATTCTAAAATTAACTAAACTTTTTTAGATATACAGTCGTTATAATGTATACAATGAAATCTGGCTGACTATTAAGTTTTGCTACCCCTATCCTACTCTACATTACTATAGTATTATACATATTGAATAGGACCCCTTCAGTTTTGGAATCAACAGTATCATGTAGTCATACATTAGATACTATGCTATACACTGTCTATAAAACAAATCCCTTTAATTACAATGATCTCACTGGTTATCAAAAGGGCACTAGCACATATGTCCCCTCCTTCCCCCATTTTTACACACAAAAATTGGACTAAAAATATCTGTTACAATTTCCCTGTCCCCACACCCCCCTCCCCCTTGCTTTTCCGGAACCAACCATAATGAGATAGACATTAAAAACCAACTCTCCACCCCACCAATAGTTTTTACATCAGGTATTGCAAACTTTGGTGAGACCACCACCTCAAGTTCCACCCGTATGTTTCCGAGGAGGTCGCATTGATGACTGGGAAAGGACAAATGAGCTAGTTCTCAATGTTCTAAATTTAGGTCTGAAGGTAAATACTACCATACTACGTGTTAAATCACATTCAAGTTATTGTTTAATAAAACATATTGGTATTAACAAAGACAGAAGGTGCTGATTCTGAATACAGGTCAACTTTCTAGCAAGTGTCAAGGTTTGATTCTCAACACACCTTTACCTGACTACAAAGATGAGTAATTCATGATAATGGTTTCATTGAATTGGATGAGTCCTCGTATTCTTTCAGACATGATAAAAATAACGTATTCTGATAACACGTAAAATGACTATTTGTCACCAATGATGTAATCGTCATCATCCCTGCTAAATAGATTTCTATATATACTATCAATTTGTGTAATTAATTGGCATTAAAGTGTCGTAATAAGCTGCAACAATTACTGCAAATATCTATACACGCATACATCACACATACATTTTGTCACAGCCTGATTAAATTCATTCATTTATTACTTCTTTGAACCATATCAAATGAGGGTCAATCATTCATTTACTGATGAATCATATGGGAACCACAGCAGTACTATACACATTTATAAATCACAGAAAAAATTTAATCTACTGTGTACAATATTATCAACAAAACAAATAATTACAGAAAACACAAATAATGTACAGTGGTGGGTTTATGAAACTAGTTCTTACATTTTGGAACGGTCTACCAGAAGTAGTGTATTACTTACAAACCTCCATCCTGGGTGCAGTATTTATTAACAAGAAGATAGTGAATTTGTGAGGGTATGCAACCCATGCCTAATGACTGATGCCTTTATGCCAAAGTTTGGAATGTAGAAATTGGATTTATTATTAATTTTTATAGAAACAAAAAAGTAAGCAGTTGTTGAATGGTTCACCTTCATAAAATATTGTTCAAATAAAAGTAATCTTCAATATAATAACATTGTATTTCTATTTAGTTAATTAGTCATTTACAATACAAAATTGTCACTGATTTTCAAGAGACCTTAGTGAAATTTGGCAATGGTACATCATTCAATTTAATTGGCGACTCACAATGTAATAATTTTTAGACAAGATGACAGATTACAATAAGAAATATCACTGCACAGTTTGAAGTCAACTGGAAAAAAACTTGGACAAGGAAGGAAATATTATTACAGAAATGCAGAAACAGTTTCTGTCAATAATATATGGTATCCTAGATATGTAAAGGAATTTGTGATGATGATGACAATAATAGTGGTGGTAATGATGATGATGGTGATGATAATAATGATGGTGATGAGGATATGATGATGATTGTGATGATGATGATACTGATGATGATATGGATAATAATGATGATAATAATGATGATGATGATGATAATGATGATTAAGTTCTCCTTGTCAAGAAACTAGAATTTTGCCTGACAGCTAAGTAAAAATGCCCAGGTTTACACATGCATTTTACAGATTCTTTCTTTAGTGCCATTCTGTTGCTAGCCCAGATAACTTACAACTAGACTAATAAAGGTATAGATACTTAAATATTTTCATTAGAATCGTGGTTAAGTATAGCAAGGCATTGTGGTTAAACTTATCTGTGTAAGTACTCGAAGTCATAATTATAATATGCTATTTCTGTAGCTATGGAAATCAAAATAAGTATCTCCATAGCAATGCAAACAATGTTTATACATGGAGTTATAATTATTTTGAAATTTTTAAAATCTTAATTTTATAACTCCATGGTTTATATTACCCTGTAATTACCTTTTTTGTCTTTACCTCTAGATGTTAAAGACCAGAAAGAAACAACATGTACTATTAAAATATATGATGACTATCAATTTGTATCATGAGCAACACTAGATGTATTCAAGCTAATGTAGCTTGTACTAGTATACACTTTCAACTGTACCTCTATATATATTTTGATTGACAGTTGATCTAGTTGCTGATGTCATTTTATAGATGTTTCAAAACAACAGAACAAGGGTTTTGATATTATTTAGTGATGCTGGTACTAACTGTACTGGTATTGTAATATTTGTAAAAATGTTTGGTATTGTGGTGTTTTTTTATTTTACTGAAATTAGTGTTCTTTGTGCTGTTAGTATAAAGGTATTGGTATTGCGATCTTTATACCATGATATTGGTATTGTGCTGCTGTTGTTATATTACAGGTAATATATTGAGTACAGTATATCATACTATTATCATTGTGTTGCTGGTATTAACTATTATGGTGTTGGTATTGTGGTATTGGTATTCGGTATTGTTGTTACCACCATGACAAACACCACATACCATTGGTTCAAACTGTTGTTTCTTTGGTGACAATTTCCACCTCTGTCTTTGGTTCGTTTCTATAGGAACAAGTATCGTCAAGGTGATAGCATTCTTCACTGTAATTTGAAAAAGAAGTAAAAACCTTATTTCTGAAATTCTTCAATGATGTTTTATGTGTAATGAGTTTGTGTCCTTTAAACCTAACAAATCCTTCTTGTTTTCTATTTTGTGATATATGAACACAAAGAATAATATTACCAGCAATTGTTTTTCTTTCATCAAAAGTAATGTGCATTAAGGATAAAATAATGAATTGTATTTTTCACAATATGCGATATTTTATTTTAAACTGATTTTAAATTGAGGAATTCTGTGTTTATATTTGTCTATTTTTGTTGTTAACATGTTGTAGAGTCAAGGCAAAAGGAGTTTCCCCATTGTGGGATAATAAAGTTTTATTGAATTGAAATATAAGTCACATGTACTATTACGGTAATAATAAACTTGATTCACTTCCAACTATTTTTTGACTAATTTTTTTTTTTAAATGTCTTGTTGAATTTCAAATTTTAAATGAATTAACAGTTACAATAACAATACACTATATACTGTTGTTAAATATAAGACAACAATGAAACACACAAATGAGTAATATGTACAAGATAATTAATGATGGGTAAAGAATATACATAAACAAAGATGCGCGTACTAACCATGGCAGGGAAGGGTTTGAGATGGGCAGCCCTTCAGTGGAGCTGTGAATATTAAGGAGAAAATTATATATATATAAAGGAGAACAGAAATAAATCAAACTGACTAGTATATATTATATATCATAAAAAAAAAGCTTAAGAGCTAAGAAAAAGGAATGTATAAAACAGCCAACTTAGAATGTACTAGGCAGACTTAGTACTGCAAAATGGCATTCAGAAAGCTGCAAATGAAAAGAAAGATCAAAATAATATGAAAACCAAACAAGTTCCATACTGATATTTCAAAAAATAAATAAAAATATATTGCTTATTTGACTAAATAAATATACCTGGCAAAATATTACCATCTCTCTCTGGATAATTTATTTTTTATATATATAAATATATTCATTGATTTAAAAAAATAAGAAAGGACAAATCTCAGCCCTTTCCTGATGAAGTCTGCCGTGTGGACGAAAGCTAAGAATATATAACAAATGTATGTTTTGTATGTTGTACAATCGATTTTTCTAGGACACAAAAATGGTGTGTAACGAAAAAATGGTCAGATATACAGATTTTCTAATATTTAAAAACTAGGGAAAAAGGGTGTAACCACCCTTATTTCTGCCTTTTCCCCTAGTTTAAAAATCAATTGTATAGCATATAAACAATTTTTCCCCTTCGCAGCCTGGCTTTTAAGTGCTGAAATTTTTCAATTTTTTATATTGTTCTATGAGCAGACTATAACACGGCTAAACCTTTTTTATTCATCATCATTTAGATATGTATTAAATTGTATTTTTTTGTATTGGGTTAAGTTGCCTGGTTTAGGCAATCTGAATAAAGTAATTAAACGTTATTCCATTTTGCTACTGCAATGCCGTATGTGATTCCTTTTATGTTATAATTTAAAAAGACGCATATCAATTTTGCCTTGTGCATTGTAATTAAATAATGTCATCATGTGCAATGCAATTTTTTCAACTCCCATGTTGACTGTTACACAATAAAATAAAACAAATATACATTTCTTTAAATTTGCAACCATTTCACAATGAAAACATAAAAATTTCCAAAGGTATATCGATGTTCTGATAAGATATATGTTAAGTTATTTATATGTCATATACAGAAATACATTATTTAAATGTTAAATTTTTTATATAAATTTATATATGTTAACAAAATATTTAAAAAAAAATATGTGATTAAAAAATATTTTTTTTATATTTTTCTACATTTGGCAATTACAGAATAAGTATATCAAATGTTTACAATCTCTCTATAAGGCTCAGGACATTCAGTTGTGTTTATTTAATAACAAATCTTTGTGTTCACAGGCTTTGAACCCAGGCCCTAGAAAATCGAAGGAAGGCACCTTAACCGCCAAACCACAGCTCAAACTGTTGTATTTGTTTGATGACTCGACAGATTTATTATTTAATTTTATTAAATAAAGTAGCTCTCCAAGCATTTAGAGGGCTGATCTAAGGCAGCAGACCTGATGTACAGTATACAGCATTTGATTGATGCTCTCTTTTCTGGTAAACAATTTAAGGCCATTTTTCCAGTGTATACCACAACCTATGTGCACATTATGGAAGGCAATACACTCTTTAGACAAAAAAACCTGGGGATTATCTCCCAGTGTAGTGCCCAAATCATTACCAGGTTAGGGGTGGTGCTGCACTGCCACAAAGTAGAGTGGCTAAGGTTTAATTTTAGGTAGAACCATGCACTTCTGCAGGAAAGTATATAACTTTCCAGTGATGATAATACCTAAGGATCATTACAAAAACAGACCCCCAAAAATAACACCTAATAGTGCATATAACAGGTTTCATTCCAGGTTTCCTCCTTACTAGTACAAATTGCATACTTTACTTTGTGGCACAATACATCTATCAGTTATATCTATCATGTTCATCTTCACTCAATATCAACACAGTTGACATACAGTATTAATATTCTAAAGGATATTTGAAATGTCAAAATTTTATAATCTGCTTAGTATTAATTTTACTTAAAACCTTGTAACTGGACATGAGCAATGATTAATGTACAACAAAAATAAGAGATACTAATGTAGCAGCAGACATAAAAAAAAAATAATCCACATTAAATGAGATATTTATACTGTTTTTATGTATATTTTAGAATAAATTAAATCAAAAGCTTAATATAAGCCTTGTTCAGACTATCAAATATTATTTGACAAAACATGTGACATGCCTAAATATGGTCATGATGACATCACATCATGACCATATATAGGCACATCATCACTATATATAGGCATACCATGTCTATATATGGGCATACAGCAGTTTTTTTGTCAAAGAAAATTTGATAGTGTGGACAGAGCATGGAAAGACAGGGAGGGAGAAATTAGTTTCCTAAGATTTTACGACAAATCATGATAATTCGTGACACTAACAAATTGGCAAATTCGGTAATCTGTTCTCAAAATTAAATTAAATGTCTGGGAAAGTTCAGTCAACCTCAAAGAAGTGACAAATAAATTTATATATCAAATGTTTGTGACAAGTATACTAAAACTATGCCCGGATTATCATATTTGTATACCCATATAGAGACAGTATTATAATATGGTCATGATGTGATGCCATCATGACCATTTTTACGCATGTCACATGTTTTTGTCAAATAAAATTCACAGTCTAGACAGGGTTTCATATTTTAGCTTTACCTACTCCATTGGCCTAGGATTATCAGAATGAAAACATTTGAATCTCAGTGACCTTAAATATATAGTGTCTTTGGTTTTAAAAAAATAGGAAAAAAAATCAAAAAATGAAATTGAAACATTGAATTACTTACTTAAAAGATCAAATACTTTTATTTAAAAAAGTTGAAAAATTGTATCCCAACAAAATAGCATATATTTTCAGGTTTACAGTAACTATGGCAACATAAATTTTTATTCCTGAACAGAATTTCAGGTTCACACAATAGCTGGCTAGTGAATTATTGGGACAGTAAAAATGTTAACAAAATAACAAAAATCATGGACTGAAATGATAATCTTTCAAATGGCACTCCATTCCTTTCATCCAAAAATAGTAGCATTGCCAAGACAAAACAGATTGATTTGCTAAAGTAAAATGTATGCAAACAAGAAGAAAATATGAGTATCTTGGAATAGCAAATGCGATTCAATAGGAATACATGTAAAACCAATGTTTGAAATTTAGAATAAACTTACTGGTAATGACATAGTCTTTCGCCAACTATGTTGCTATCCCTAGTGTAAAACTGATGCAACGTTAGGAAAAATAAGTGAAGGGATGATCAAATTGGCCAGGTTGCAAACACAATTAATCACGCAACCAATCAATCAATCAACTGTTGGATTTTATGCACCATTCCAACAGTACAAGCATGAATCTCCAAAAACACCCATTAATTTTTTTTTAACACAACACACCATAAAATAAAGCTACCACCATAGAAATGGAACCATGTTTTTAACAATGCTTAAAGAAATATAACAAATTTAGGATACACTTATTTTACAAATAATCAATAATCCATAAAACAATTCCATTACAAAAAGAATAAATTTGACCCAAGCAATGACAAAATTAGGAAAAAGAAAACAATGGTAAGTAGGAGGTAAAAGGTAGTACTGGCTGCATTGGCACCGGCATCTTCAAAAATAAAACTTACAAAAGTTATGTTTCTTGTTCGGTTGGCTTTGCAATGAAAGAAAAATTATGATGTGGATAGATGGTAAGAAAAATTGTTTAAAAAAAATTTAATTTTTTTGTAAATGTTAATAAAGCTATGTCATAATTACAAAATAACATACACTGCTAATAAACTTCTTTTATTTTTTTAAAAACAAAACTGAGATAGTAGATACAACTTAATATAAAAAATAGATTGTTCTTTTTCAATCAACATAATAATATATCTTCAGTGTCAACAATCAAAGTAAGTTACACACACAATAACTCTCTTAAGTGGACCAAAGAAAATATGCACTTTCATTAAAAACTGTATCACCTAATATGATAGCTCTGCTTTCACTAAGTTCTCAGGCTAAGGCATGTATACTTCACAAGAGATATTATAAGGTTCAGTCCGGACCCCATTGTTAAGCTTAGTCACCACAGCAATGAAAAGGTACAAGGAAGCTGTTCGTTTGATTCATGCAGAAGTCCATATCTTCTTTGCTACACTTAAGTTATTGGCATTTTCATAACATTCCTTAAGATTATATTTAAATATGAGTGAATAACATTAATAAGTAAAATCATGTAAATAAAACATTATCAAAATGTAGTTTTGAAGAATATATAATATTATAAACAATAATGAGTATAAAAAAAACAACACTTATCAATCATTGGGAAAGGTAATCTTTAGGAGGGGTACACTAGATTGCTTTGACACTTACCGATGATGATGGTTTCTTGTCCTCTGCCTCAATAATTGCGTTTGTCTGCTCTTGGTTGAACTTGACTACAGCTGCTATGACCCTTGCCATTGTCTGCAAAGATTACAAACAAGCATTAAAAATATACACACATCATGTAAATATGTACACAACATGTAAATATAAATGCATACCAGGAGAAAACAAAGAGCGATTCACTCTAATAGTACATAAATTTGCTGTTGTAAAGTTAAAAGTTTCCACTGTTTCTATGGTTATGAAGTGATTTTATATAGAACTCAGCTTAAAGGACCCAGGGTTGTAGCTGTAGAAAACTAAGGGTGGGTGATATACACTTTAATGGTGGGTGGGTGATATCACTAATAAACTCTAAATAATAAGAGTGGATTTTAAGGATTTAAAAGTAGGTTAATAAGGGTGGGTGGTGGGCCACAAAATTAGTTTTATAGACCGGGTGGAAATTGTCAAAGATGGGTGGCCGCGCCCACCATAACTACATCCCTGTGGACCTTTCCACTAATCCCCACCCCTTGGATATTGTTGCCAAGATCCCACAAAAAAAAAGTATTCTAGTTATGTAAACAAGTGTGTGGGACAACACATATATTTGTAGGACATGCACATATTCCTGTCTTGTTTTGATTGGTCAGTTGCTCCGTTTGATTGACACTCTAGAATGGTCCGTTGTCTACCACATATATATGTTTTTCCTTCACACCCCACAATCCTCCTCAACCTTTTTCTTTTTTTATCCTTTCATCTTATTTCCCACCTCATTTTACAATTGCATTTCATTTCATGCTACCATTTACTGATTGGGAAAGTTGTGTAATTATAGTCCACCATTAATAGATGTATAACTTCTTCAATGTAATAATACATAAACACCAATTAACACATGTATAAACAGTCAGTTCATCTGCATCTTACCTTTGTTTCTCTTCCCATCATATATTCAAAAAGGACTTTTTTAAGGTACTGTGAAAGAGAAATAAGATGAAAGGCATGATACAATTATATAACAATGATAATTATTATTTTTTATAACAATGATCTAATAACTGTATCTAGATTGTAAAATACATTATGTTTATGTTAAAAGTCTTTTCATACTAGATTTTCAAAAAATAATTAAGATAAATAATAATAGGAATATAATGATAAAACAATTCCAAAATGATAGCAAAAAAATGTATTAAACAATAAGGACAAGAAATGTATAAAATACATTATCAAAGACACAAAGGCATTCTGAAAACATTCTTACTTCAATTTCTGTGGGTTCTTGTAAGGGAATACCTTCAGGCCATGGATTGCTAGGCCCATTGTCTGAGCTCGCTTTCTTCATTAAATTGATCTCCTCAATCAGTTGCTTCTCCCGTAATCGAAGTTCAGCTAGCTGACCTCGTTGATCTTGCAATTCATCCTACAAAATAGAATGAAATATTTAAAATTAAAAAAAAGATATGAAAATATGCAAGTGTATCTCTGTGGATTTCAACCAGACCTTTGCCACACAATATGTGGCAAAGGCAAGCCAAACCAGTCACTCATCACAAAAATCGATTTTTAGTTATTAATACAGGGTTAAACAGTAAAATGCGAGTTATAAAATAGTAAAAGAATCATTTAATTTCGACATTTCCTTACGAAGTTATAAGCGATTAAACATACTGTACATCTGTTTAAAGAACAATATTTGAGAAATCAGCCTGGTTTGGCTTGTCTTTGCCATATATATGCAGTCTGGTTCTTTCTACTACTGATGTTGTATTAATGTATTGTGTATCTGGCACACATCATTCATAAAATTTGTATACAAGGCCCACACATAGGAACAACATGATACACATGCCTGGTATGCACAAAGCACCGAGTATTTATGTATTATATATTTAATCGGGTATGAGTACATCATAGGAGATGGTGTAAACTAATTTGTTAGTAATTTTTAAATATTGTTCTACTTGATTTTGAGGAATATACAGTATACCACTCTTATTTTTAATTATAATTTTTTTTTTTGGATATTTATATCTGAATTAAAGAAATGAATGAATGATGGTTTTATATTGATTAGATATGGAGCTATAAGATTTGATCCAGTTCTAAGACTAGTTTGTATTCAAGGCGTGATGTACTAGGGGGATCATGGATAGTGATTGGTACTGGTACTGGTACGGGCATTTATAATGCGCCTCTTCTTTGCAGTTATAAAGCGCAGTTCCTTTCCCTGGTCATTGGGCCCACATGATAAGTGTTGCTGCTGGTAATCAGCGCAAGAGCAGGCAACCCCACCACGTACCCATTTATACTCCTGGGTGGAGAGAAGCAAAGCAGATGAAGTGTCTTGCTCAAGAACACAAGCGAAATGCACAGCGAGGGGTTGAAACCCCGACCTCGAGGTTGGGAAACCAAACCGTTCCCGCTGCGCCAAACCGCTTATTTAATCATCATCACCCTCACTTTTATCATTAATACTATTATTATTAGTCATAGTAGCCATAGTAATATAGTCGCAGTGGTAATAGTAGTCATCATAGTCGTAGTAGAGTACTTAGAGAAAAGCCTGGTTTCCATTAAAATCGATATCGCACACTATCGCCAACTCTTTAGCGACGCTGATTGGTCAGTTGAATCGGAAAGCGTTCCCGATTGCGTCGGGGATAGCCACGCAGTGCAAGGATTGCAATGAACACCTTGTAGCAACTGTGTAGCTATTGTATGGAAACCAGGCTTAATAGTAGTAACATTATTCCAGTATATTAGAAATTGACAAAAGCAATACATCGAGTTCCCAGTCCACATATCAACCGCCCTGAGCATCTTATGTTAGATGGATATGTGCGCTATATAAAACTACATTATTATTATTATTATTATTATTATTATTATTATTATTATTATTATATAAAAAGTCAGTATTCATTGAACCATAATTATTTTTTAGTTTAACATAAATTTATTACTATCACACTACTATCTTAATTATGGCAGGGAGTAAAGCTGTTGTATTTATTACTATCACACTACTATTATCACACTACTATTACTATCACACTACTATGTTAATTATGGCAGGAAGTAAAGCTGTTACATGCATCTATTAGTATTTATTAGAATTATTTGCTGCAGTTAATCATACTCCTGTTAAGCAACTTTACACCCTTAATATTTTAAGTGATGACATATGTTTACCCATTTTTAAATTAAAATAAATATAATACTTGGGACTAATTGGAAATTAAATATTGAACATTGCACATGAACAAATGTCAAACATGGAAAGGATAGGCCATGAAATCAGGATAATACAGAATTTGTTGTAAAAAATGAAGATTGTTGTCCAGGCAGTGATTAGATGGAAGGTCCTTTACAATATATGACGAGCCATGAAATCAGGTCATGCAAGGCAGAAAGTATACACATAGATTATTTTTTGCAAAGCAGGGATAAAATTGATGGTCCTTCAAATAACATAATAAAGTCAACCAGTAGAACAGACAAAATGAAATGACTCTGATGTAGAATGTTTAGCAAGACAGTGATTATGCGAACGGTCTTGTGTAATGAGAACATTCGATTGAAATAATGACCTCATAAAGCTTAGGGAACATTGATAATGAATCAGCATGTCTTTCAGAAGTGAAGAGCAAATATAGACAAAGACAACTCGCCATTAATTTTGGGCAATCTGGAAAATTAGAATTTTAAAAATGAAGAAATAAATTCTAGGAATTTGTAAGATATAATACAATCTTACTTCATTGGGAAATCTAGAAATTATAAAGTCAGCATTTAAAATTACAGAATTATTAGAGACAGTCGAAAAAGTTTTAAATGCTTGAAAATAAATAAGAAAAGCAACATTATGGAGTACAACTATATGTTAAAGAAAAACCAATGTTAGAAAACACAACAACTTCTAAAAGCCAATTTACATATTTAAAAAATAATATTCAAACCAATAATATGGTAGATAATACATGACAAGAAAAGTACATTGACACAAAGATAAAAGAGTTGATGGGTTAACAAATGTCATTGACCTGGGATAGACAACTCACCAGAAGAGCAGAATTGTTGGTAGGTTGGTTTGCAGGGGAGTATGGGTCCAACTGCTGGATAGATTTCGATAATGAACCCTAGGGGGAAAAAATCACCTTGTGCTTAAATGTGCCCCAAGAAATTACTATAGAACAAGTCCTTACTGTATACTCAGCAGGCAAACTTATGATAGGATTATTTTTTACATTTTTAGTTTTCAACAAATCTGAAAAATTTTTGCTGTAATACCATCCAAAGTACATTTTAATGCACACTTCCACAGAATGAATTTGAGATGATGAGCAAACTTGGCTTTATACAACTTTTGATTTAGTTTTAATTACTTAAATATTACTTATAACTTTTGTACGTGATTATGATGACTTTGGGAGTGTCCTTTTGGGAGTTGGCATTGCTATTTAATATTTTCAAATTTTCTTTTTGGACTGGTATAGCTAAAAAAAAAAACATAACACACACAGGACTGTAGTAAATATTTTGCTTTGTTCTTTGCGTATTTTGATTTGAATTTTTTTTCCATGCCATCACAGCTAACTTATAAAATCTACCGAATAAATGTATGAGAAAATTTCTTCCATTTTACTATATTGAATATATATATATTTGATATTTTATATATATGCCCAAAATTTTATAAATAAAATTTATCAATTAAAAAAGTTTATTTCAAACAATTAGGAAACATACACTTTACAAAATAGTGACCTGTCTTGGTGTATATTTTTTTTTAATAGATTTATACATAAGGTAACCAGATCAAAACTACAACAACAAACAATGATCAAAACACAACAAGCCAGCTAAATTATTTAAAGTTGAAATTATAAAATATACAAACATATGAAAAACTGTAAATGTATATACAAATATAGTATATTTTATTCCAAATAAATGACAATAATACAGAGAAATCCATAATAGTGTAAAAACAGAAAAATGTTTAAGATGATTCATTTACAAAAATACAATTCATTCCAGCCTTCAAAAAGTTGGCCCATTAAACAGAAAAAAGTACTGGTTTGTAATGATTTAAAAAATTTTGAATTAAAAATATTGTAAAACTGAACTTATTTCAATTGTTTCATTGGAAGCTGATAAACTAATTTAGATGTCTACTTAACCAATTTCATAATTTAATATTATAATATCCGAGAGTGTCTATTTCAGATTTTAGCACAAACTGTATACCCTGCAATAACAATAAATAGAAACTAAATATTTACCTGGTGAAGTCCTTCAAGTTCTTGCCGATGGTTTTCATTCAATTCATCGATCTTAGCTTGCAATGTCTGTGTCATTCGCAAGTCTAGTTCTTCCAGTTCGTTCTGATGTTGTGATTCATTGTGCTCCAGGCGGAACTCAATCTCGTTAAGTTGCGATTTGTGGTCAACTTGCAGCTGATTTATTCGTGTTTCATACTGTGTCTTAGTTTCTTTTAACTCCTCTCGAATCTCCTTAAATTTGGAAGAAAATCATAAATAAATGAAGTATAATAGTCGTGGAAATCATGCCTTTTTTTAAGCCGGACAGTCATCACAATTCCATAGAAATGCAGTGCAATGACCCACACACGGAGGATTGCTTTTAATGACAACCTGCTCAGCCTGCTATCTCAGTTGGGGTGGATGCAGATCACACCCCCTAAATTGTATTAAGAAAAATAATTCTTGTATTGTATTGTTGATGAACATAGGACTAGTACCGGCAAGACATTTAAGATATGAAAGTGCAATTTCCGGGCACATATTTTCTTAATTTTCGCAACTCAGCCCCAACCATGGTGGGGCTGAGGTGGTGTCGACTCTTATGAACTGCCTAACACCAAATCCTGCATCCACCTCAGTTCAGCAGATGGCGTTGCATCATCACGCCTGCACAGTGAGTGGAGATGGATTCATCGGCCTGTGTAGTATGTGTCCAGCTTCAGTAAATATCTATATATTTTATTGATGAATAAATTAATTTGCACGCAACCTTTCACATACACAGTGCGTTTCTATCTCAAACTTAAAATTAAAACTGAGTTACACAAATACCTTAAGTTGTTCTTCATAAGTCTCTGACACTGTCTCCAACTCGCGTGACTGATCATCAATGGTCTCTTGAAGTTCTCGCATCATCTCTGTGTGCTCTTTCTCCATCTTTACCTCAACTGATTGACCTTTTCCTGATAATAATAGTATTAATGACATTTATCTTATACTGTATATCAAAACAATTAGCAACTCAATATCCAGTTTAGGGTTTAAAGATAGATTTTTTTTTTAGTCATCAGACTTTTAATGAGATTGTGATAAAAATCCCTGGTATATTATTTTTTATTGTTATTTTCCTTTTTTCCAACAACTAGCTCGTTTCAAATTGAATGTACATATTGGTGAAGGGACTTTATGTTTGATTCTAGGAAAAACTAATTTTAGGTTTGAACCAGTGTATAACAAAATCTTTTTACAGAAGAGTATGAGTATAAAATTTTGAAGCACTGCAATTTACTTATGGTTCACTGCCATTCTTTGAACCCACTATTCAGGGAATTGAAAAAGTACTACAACTACAACACTGCTCCATGAAATAAATGAACCCTCACCTATAACCTGTCGTAAACTTTGTTGCATCTCTTGATCTTTCAGAGCCATTTTCATGTTGACCTCTTTAAGTAAGTGCTTCACTTTCTGTCCGTGCTCTATGCTTTGGTCCTGGAGACGACTGTCGCACTCCAAACGCATTTCACGTAATCGTTCCTCACACTCTTTCTGTCTCTCCTTTAATAGTATGTCAAACTTATTTCTATTTAACAAAAAAAAAACACATTAAAGTATTTATAGTCTAGAAAAAAATGAGAAGAAATAAATAAATTACAAAAAAAACATTTAGGTGGATGAAAAACATGTATAAGTACCAGTTATAATTAAACACTTATATTACCTGCTGTAAGGCCACTGCTATCTAAAATTTTATACAACATGTACAACTACAATGATATAAAAATCTTTTAATAGCACTCTAAAATAACATGTGAGCTATAGACAAATGCTGTTTAATAATTTTGGAGATTATCAAAAATCACTACCAATAGGTTTTATGTCTGAACTGATTTTGTGTTTGCTTTGTTTATAGATTGTACTTCAAAAATGTTATAATTATTATATTGCATATATCCAGTACAGAGAGTGCCCAAGGACAATGACACTATACTTACTCCATTTCAGTTATTTTATTCTCGTGACATTCCTTCAGTTTTTCATTTTGGTTCACCAACTCATCCTCTCTGACTTTCATAGATTCTGTGATTTCTTTTATTCTATCTTCAGCACCCTTTTGCTGGGCTTCAGCACCCAAGAGACTCTCTCTAGCAACTTTAATATTTTCTTCAACAATTTGTTGGGACTGTTCATGCAGCTTAACCTTTTCTTCGTCTAAGTTTCTTTTCCACTCATCCTTCTCATTCTGATGACGCTGCTCGTTGTCTTTAATCTGCGCTTGTAGTGCAGCAATCATTTCCTGATTATTGCCTTCTATAGATTCTATTTTTTTATCTTTTTCTAGAAGTTCATTCTGTTTAGCTTCAAGTTCAGTGGTAAATTGATTCTTAATTTGTTTCAATTTGCCTTCTGCCTTTTTCTTTAACTCAGCCAGTTTATCCTTGCCTTCAGCCTCAAGTGAAACGGTTATCTCTTGAATTTGCTTGTTTAATTCTTCTATTTTTTCATCTCTTTCTTTCAGAGTACCTTGCATCTCAACCATTAGTTTTTCTTTTGATAATGTTAACTCTTTTACTTCTGATTCCATACCATTGATCCTTGACTGGAGAGTCTCCTCTAATTTGGATGCATTTAACTGATCTATACTTTCTTTTTCTTTAATATCCTGTTCCAAGGTTCTTTTTTCTTCTTCAAATGTAGCTCGTAAATTTTTTAGTTCTTCCTCGAGCTCATCCATTTTCGATTTGGAAGTTGTCTTTAACTCCACAAGTTCATTTTCAGCACATTCGGCACGGAAGTTAGCCTCTTTCAATTCAGCCTGGTTCTCAAGATCAGTCTCCACAAGCTCTTGTATACGTTCCTCTAACTTGGCAACTGTGGTTGCATTTTTCTGACACAGATCTCTCATCTCTAACTCATGCTGTTTCTGCATCTCATCTGCTTGCAGGGACTCCATACGGATTGATTCCACATTATTTGAATATGTTTTTTCCATGTTTTCCATCATCTCAAAGTGTTGCTGCTCCAGCTGTTCCATATTAGTTTTGTGTTTCTTTTTCAGATCTTCAATTTCTGTGTTGTGTTGCTTAATCATGCTTTCGCACTCCTTTTCCTTACAAACAAATTTCTCGTCAAACTCCTTTGTAAGGCTTTTAATGTTCTCGTCATGAGCCTTTTTAAGTTGGGTGTTGTTATCATTCAACTCCTGAAGCTTGGTTTTATAGGAAGAAATCTTAGACTTAGCTTGCTCTCTGAGATCAGCCATCTGTTTTTTGTGAGTTGCATCCTTCTTGCTTGTGTCTTCCTCATGCTCTTTCTTAAGGCACTCTATGGTCTCCTGGTGCATAATCTCCATTTTTGTGGTCACATCTTCAACTCCTAACTTCTTCTCTTTCATTAGATCAGAGAAATGTTTGGAGAACTCTTCTTCTCTTTCAGCAAGTTTTTTCTGACTTGCCTCAATAAATTTATTCATTTCTTCATCATGTTCCTTTTTAATTGTAGATATTTTTTCATTTTGTTCTTCAGCATCTGTTTGTATACGCTGTTTAAGTTGAAGATTTTGTTCCTGTAGGCTTGAAATTCTTCCTGTCAGTTCCTCTGATACCTGAGTTGTTTTTAAATTAAGGGTTTCTTCCATCTTTCTCATTTCTTCTTCTTTCAGTTGTACTCTTTCTTCTAATTCATTTTCTTTTTGCTTGGCTGCTTCTCTTTCTCTTTGCACTATCTGTGATATCTTAGCTTTAGCTTGTGATTTTATATCCTCAATCTGACTAGTATGCTTAGCTGCCCAAGTTTTCTCTTTTTCTAAAAATTCTTCTGTTGCACTCTTCATTTTTGCATCATTAATCGCCATCGTCTCATTTAATTCTAATTCATGTTTTTCTTTTAAATTCACAATGTCTGAATTAAGTACCGATTCCCTTTCAATGGCCTCTTTCAATTGATTTTGCAAAGCAAAAAGTGACTGTTCATTTTCCTGTACTTGAGTTTGCAGTTGTTTTATTTGTCCATCCTTCTCTTCAACTAAATTAGATAAACTTTCAAGTTGCTGAATCTTCTGCTTCTGTTCCTCTATAGTTTTTTCCAATTTATCCATAGATGAATCTGTTTCCTCTGATCGTTTTTTAGACTCTTCTTTTTCTTGTTCTAATTGTTCATGTGCTGTTGCAACATCTGATTTTAAATCACTAACCAGTTTCTCCAAATCGCTGATATTTTCTACACTTACTTGTTTTTCCCCTTCAAATTGTTGTATTTGTTCTTCAAACCTGGCAACAATTTGAGCATGTTCAGACTGAGCTGATTTGTGTGTCTTTTCTAATGAACTTAGATTTTCTTGCAATTTCCCTAACTGAATGTCCTTTTCATTGGCAGTTTCTTTAGAAACTTTTAATTCTTCTGAGCAAGTTTTGTTTTGTTTGTTAGCACCTTCAAGTGCTAACTCTAATTTTTCCACACTTTCAACATATCTGTCCTTCTCTTTCACAAGGGCATCATTTGCAGCACTCAGATCATTATCATACTTCGTTTGCAGTAAAGCCAATGAGTTTTCAAGTTCTTTCTCTTTCAATTTAAGTTCCTGTGTTGTTTTCTCACTCGCCCCAATCATTTCATTTGCGTCTGTTAACTTCTTTCCAAGATCTCCTGCAACCTCATCAACTGAACTTTGTTTTTGAACTTCAAGCATCTCAATTCTACGAGCTGTTTCTTTTTCATAATTCTCTTCCTGGAAAATCAATTTCTGTTTATATTCGTCAACTTTGTGTTGATATTCTGTCTCTTTCCTCTCTGCCTCTTGCTGTAATTGAATCACTTTCTGGTTTAGTTCATTGATTTCTATGGAATATTTCTCTACAGCATTTGCATGTTCCTTCAAATTTTTTACATTCAGTTCAGAAACTTCATTCAATTTTACATCCAGTTCAGTTACTTTTTCTTCTTTTGCTTTTATTGCAGTTTCAAGTTGTTGTTGAACTATCTCAAAGCTATGCTGTGATTTTTCAAGTTGGTCCCTCAAATTCTCCTCCTCTTTTTTCCAGTCATCTTTCTCAATCTGACTTTTGGTTTCAGTATCCTTGATGTTAGCCTCTAACGTGGAGATGATTTTACCACGTTCTATTAACTCCTGAGCTTGTTTCTGGTTCCTTTGCTTCAATTCTGTGACAGTTGTGTTTAATTTGTTCAGTTGGTCCATTTTCTCCTGGACAATAGTTTGTTGTGAACGACTCATATCCTCGACTTTGGCCTTTAGTTCAGAATCTGCTTCCAGTTGGGTTTTGTCAACCATCACCCTCTGTTGCTCGAGAGCCTCTTCTATGCGTGTATTAAGCTGCATCTGCAAATCCTCAACCTTGGACTGCATCTCTGCATCGTTTTTCTCATTCAGTTCCTGCACAATTTTCTTGTGTTGGGCTTTTTGTTTAGCAATTGCATTCTTGCTCTTCTCAATGACTTCCTCCAGTTTACTGTTAGCTTCTTTAATTTCCTCTTTTGAGGTCTCTTTCAATTGCTGAACTGATATTTCCAATTCTAGTTTCTCCTGAAAAGAATTCAAAAATAGTTTTGAGTGCAATGATATCAAAATTGTAAATGTTGCCCAATATACATTCTATACCTTTTTGTGCAATTCTTGAGAATATTGTATGGTATGTAAAGCTATAATGGTTCTATTATGCAAACTGTTAAACAGCTAATTATTACAATTCTAGGTTTCATACAGTAAAGTGTGCAATTCAGAAATGGCCGCTATCAGGAGTTACATTTGTTAACCTGATGGTCTGACAACTTTCTATTCATTTTTTCGTTTTATAATTACTGTACTGTATGTTTGCCAGCATGAATTTGCATATTAAAATAAATAATTACAATATCTCAATATCCTGCTTTTTTTTAAAGCAAAGTGATCATGCTAGATATTTAGCTGCACTATTCTTATCAAATTAGTTTAAATAAATATAAAAATATATATTATATAACCAGTTAAACAAGGAAATCTTCAAATAATCATTTAAATTCCTGGTAGTGCTTAATTATGATGTAGTAGTTCCTTTGATAATTTTTTGAATTGGTGCATAATTAGCCATTTAATTACTAATACAATTGTCATTGATTACCACTGAGCACAGCTGCAAATATTCTTGCAAATGCAATCATAAAAAATGTACATAAATATGAACTTTATTTCCTGGGATATAATATATAAATAATTCATGTTATTATAAAGCTGCACCTTTTTCAAGGCTAAAATACAATACTACTTAATATAGTAGTGTATGTCTGCAAAAGTTTGACCTTTAACAGAAATTAGAAGGCTCAGGAAATGCATCAATAAATTGTAGAATGCACATTCGTTTAAACATACAGTAGAAACCCTCATTTACAAACCCCGATTTAACGAATTCCCGATTTTACAAACATAAAATAAAGGTGATGACGTCATAAAAATTTAAGCGAAAGATTAAAAAAAAAAAATCCGCTCGAATTGTAACTGTTATTAGCATGCATACAACACAACACACCATACTATACAGTACTATGTAATTCTCAATTGAAGGAGGCCCTCTAATAGGCCTCTTCAAAGATGTGCATGCGACTAATTTTACTTCTCTTTCAAACATCGTGCTTGATTGTTTCGTTGAATGATCAATATATATAATAAACAAGTATCTATGGAAGTTGTGTTGGAGTAAAATCCACAATCTAGGTATTTAAGAAGGTAAAAATGTCTGATAAAAACAAAGGAGGATAAGGATAGGAAATTTAAATTTGTAGCTGATATACTGCTTAGGATTACAAAAAACACACTCACAGCTTTCATCTGGTCAATAATTCTCTGTAACTCGTCCTTTTTGTTATCTTGAGCACTAACAGCAGCCATCTTTTGAAGCTCTCTTTCCTCAATAGCCATCATCATATCAGATTCTTTCTCTTTCAAAAGGTTTTTATGCACAATTTCCAAATTCTGTACTGCCAGCTCATGCTCTTTTTCCTAATAATAATGATAAATAACAATAAATTAAAAACAACAATAATAACAACAGTAATAATAATAACAACAGTAATAATATTAACAACTAAAGGGCAGTCGGAGAGAGCACACCTCCGCCCACATCATAATTCTCCTCAGTATAAATTTCCCTCACATATTGTCCCCATAAAAAAAAAAATAATGGAAAAAAAAAACACCAAGTAGACTCCTTGTGATTTTAACCCAGGGCTGGTAGTGTGGAAAACACTCTTCTTGCCACTACAACAAACTGTCTTCACATACTGTATATCACTTTGAAATTAATGGTCATGTGAGCCCGTATAAGCACACACTCACGTCTACAGCAAACAGTTATACAAGTTTTCGATCATTGTGTCCATGACCTTTGACCCTGACCCTTCAAAATTCAGTCACTTCCAGATCTCTGGTAAAGGAACATTGTGGCCAAGTTTGACAAATTTTTGATAAAAACTGTTTCAAAAAAACATTTTTTTGTTGATTGTGACCTTGACCTTTAACCCTTACAACATTCAAATACTTTTGAGATATTTGGTCAGAGAACATTGTGACAAGTTTGAAATTAAAACTATAGGCTGTAGACAAATAAATTTTTTATAAAGTTTTTTGTTTATTGTGACCTTGACCTTTGACCCTTTAAATTTAATCAGATCTAAATCTTAGGTAAAGGAACATTGTGGCCAAGTTTGACGAATTTCTGATAAAAACTGTGGGCTGTAGGCTGTTCACAAGAAATATGCTGACAGTCAAATAAATAGCTAAATAAAAAAACAGGCGAAAACATAACCTCCTGTCAACTTCATTGGCGGAGGTAATAAAAATAATATAATAATATAAAAATGAATGAGTTTTGAAAACCGAAAGGTCCACTGATTAATCTCAGATAAGAAAGTATAATACATACACCAAGTATTGAAATACACGCCATCGTGTTGGGATTCAATATTTCAACATTAATTATGTCATCATCAGGAATGAATCTATCTATCAAATGAGTTTTGATTCTTAAAAATCCTGACACTGGCATTGAAAGAAACATATGATCTGACACCTGAATTTCACTAGGACTTGAAAAACAGTCTACCTACCTAGGCTGCTCTGTTTTGATTATAAGAAGGCCTAAGCCTCGCTTAAGACACAAATTCTTCGAACAGCTGAAGACCACAGTAGATGGAGGATTTGGGTAACTGATTCAATCACAACGTTGCCCCTACAGCCATAACGTTATGGGACAGCAAGGCAAAACCTTGTCTAATTTTTAAAATTGGAATTAATCCTGTTACCAAGGAGTTTAAATAAGAGCTAAAATAGCAAGTAGATTTCTATGCACATGTAATTTTATCTAAAAGTTCAAATACACATACTATATAAGAAATTAAAACAGATTCTTTCTTTTGGGTTTAATTCTAACCTTATTGGACATGGCAGCTTTGTAGATTTCTTCTTTCTTGGCAATGACAGTCTCCCAGTGCTGGTTTTTCTCATTAATAGCTGCCTCCTTCTCATTGAGTAATTCTATTTTAAGTTTTTCCATTTCTTCCTACAAGGAACAGTATGTAAAACAAAAGTAACACTTAGAGACTAGGCAAGATATCCATTAATACAATCTTTCAAGTAAATGATTAGTGGAGTAGAATGCAATCTTTACTACTGTAAATGTCTGAGAACAAAGGCATCCATAATAACCAATGGTGTTATGCATTTTAACAATGAAACAAGCATGTGGGAGGGGTTCAAAAACACAATACAGTATGAATCATTCTCTGTAGCAAGTAAGAAAGCCATAGTCCTTTTTAGACCCAAAATAGCACAGTCCAATTGTTTGAACATTCTCCTCTCACAAATTTCCCCATCTATATTGTTCTCACAATTACTTTCTTAACTACTATATACTGCAAGTCTTAAGTGAAATATAATTTAAAATTAAGTTAACATATATGTACTATGTTAATTTGACTATGCTAATTTCCACACGAATGTATGGGATGCTCACAAAAATGGAAGCAATGTACCTGGAAATGCGTGACGACGGCTTGCTTACCCCTGGACAACTCTTGCGCCAGGTTTTGCTTGTCCTCATCACCACGTTTCTCTGCTGTCTGTAGTTGTATTGTAAGTTCTTGAACTATTAGAAAAATGTTTAGAAATAGTATACTATCCTTTTGCACAATTATTTTAAAATCAGTAGAGTATTGAGTGCTGTTTTTAAAATAATAAAGTGTGCAGTAGTGTAACGATGGGTGCGGGGGCCTTGTGGATCTCTTAAACTGGGGGCCCTTATTAGGTCTGTTAGGTCCAGTCACCAAATTCATTGTGGGATTTTAGTGTGCTCCTTTTTTAATTCATGTTTGCATTGTCAATCTAAATGTTTTTAACAAGGAATAAATTATATATCAGTGGCAGATCAAGGTATTTAAAATAAAGGGGCCAGGGAGGGACTTTCACATTTGGAGAGTCTATACCACCTGAGCCCCACCATGGTTGGGGCTGAGGTAAGAAAATGTATGCTTATGGCACCTGTAAATGGCCAGAAATGGCACTCACAGTCATAAAATTGTGAATATAGTTTTCTTTTTATCTCCATTAAAAAAATATTTAGACAAATTTAGTGGGCCCTCCCCCACCCCCTCTTTATTCCTCCACTGGATATAATGATACGTGTTAAACAGTTGACTTCAAAAACATGATACTGTTGTCCTGGTGGGGCTGAGATAAGAAAATGTATGATTATGGCACATTTAGATGGTCAGAAATGGCAACTCAGAGACTTGAAATTGAATATAATTTTTTTTTATCTCCATTTAATAAAATTTTTGACAAATTTGGTGGGGTCTCGGGCTGACTGGGCCCGCTTCCTTTAATTCACCACTGGATATAATAAGATATATGCCTACAGTCGATTTCAGAGACACACTATGGTGTTATCCTATTAACCAAGTAATTTTTAATCAGGGTGCTAGATCGAGGAACCTATGGGTAGGGCCTCTAGGGGTCAGGGCCCTGCAGACCGCTGAATGAGAGTCTATAGGCATTACGCCACTGGATGTGTGATTTCCAGATAGATGTTTTCAATCTCTCAATCAATACATATGATAAATTAAAAACAAAATATTTCAAAATGGATTAATAATAAACATAGAAACTATGCCATAGCCATAAACTAGAATAAAATCATAAAGTAGGGATTATAAACAAGGTTAAAATCATAAACTATGTTTCAACCATAAACTAGGTTACAACCATAAACTTGGGTTTCAGCCAATCATAACAGCTTACAGCAAACTAAACATTTTCTAGCAAACTAAAAAAAAAATAGAAAAATAAACTTGTAATTTTGAGACATATGTACAACTAACTAACCTGTCTTTTCTAATTCCAGTTTATTGCTTTCAGTTGCATCTCGCTCACTTGTTAACTCCTTCACTTTCTCTCGCAGTTGTGAGTGCTGTTCCTCTTGTTTTTCAAGATCTTCATGCATTTGTCGCTTGGTCTCAGCAACTGCCAAAGCTTTCTCTCCTTCTACCTGGTCCATCATTTCTTTCGCTTTCTTCAGTTGTTCAGAAAATTTTACTTTCTCCATTTCCTGCTGAGTCTAAAAAAGAGAAAATTGTTTAAAAAAATTAATAACAAACAAACATTCCATTTTTTAATAAACAGAGTGTATTGAACACTACCCACATTAATTTGCAAAAAGTAAATCAGTTTTTCTCACAATCAGATATCTGATATTTTTGGGTCACATTTTATTAAGCCATACTTCTGTGCATGTTAAAATCCTCTCTGTGATTGTCTGTCGTGTGGCTTGTAACTTTAGATATACAGCATTTGTACTTGGCTCTCCTTTCAGGGTTATAAATAGCTACCTAAATTGGTGACTGTAGAGTACCAGTCGGATCTCTCTCTCTCTCATATGACTAAATTAGCAGTGGTTTTAGTCAACTGCAGCTTATCAGTCAATGGCAACCAGATATTCCAGACATGGAATGGCAAAAACCAAGCAAAAAGTAACTACCTAATAAGATGCTGTGTCATTGAATGTAATGGTAAGGGGCGAGACACAGTGACAACTATCTAGAGATTGTAGGTGGTTGCTCATAGATCTACACTGTAATGACCAAGAGGTTATAACACAAGTATTTTGATACTTCCTTGGATTGTGATCATGGAGAATGATAATGAAGAAAAACTACCTTCAGTTGCTCCATTTCTTCATTTTTTTCCTTAAGTTGTTTTTCTGCTTTCTCTAATTCACTTGATAGTTCATGGTTCTTGTCTTTTTTATTTCTCATTGTTTCTTTACATTTTGTCAGTAGCACTTCCAACCGCTTTACTTTTTCTCTCAAAACTTGATTGGCTTCTGGATCTACAGCGACTGGAGCCTTGGCATCTGGGGCATCCCCTCCTTGGGCATTTTTCACCCCTTCACTGACTGGTACAACACCATGCTTGTACAAGCCAACCTTATAAGAAACAAATAAGGTTTGACCACAACGAAGACTTGCAATTCTTGCTTGAATGTAAATGTTATACACCACTTTCTATATTAATATTTATCTAAAACACTAATTCTTCAACAGGAGAGAATTTATGGTTTGAAAAAGCAAATCACTTTAGAGGAATGGAATAAGATGGTGGTAGGCAAAAAGGGATTTGTAGTCCCCCTCCACTAAAAAAAAACCTTGCAGAAATCTAGTATTTTACCATTATAATTTCAAGGGTTACATAAAAATAGACTAGACAGCTGTCCTAATCGTGACAGCTGTAGATTTATTTATAATTTTAATATTGTATTAAAAACCAGCCTACCTGTGTCTGAAGCACATTAATCATCTCATCCTTTTCCTCCAGCATCAAGTCAAAGTTCTGTTGCAGATGCTGCTTAGCCTGCTGGTCTAACTGTGCCGCCTACAATACAACAATTAAATCAAAATGAACCAATGCACCACGTCTTACCCAATCAGAGAATGGACAGCACATGATAACACATTTCAACAAACATAGAAGAATAAATTTGGCTCAGGAACTTGGGACGTAAACATGTGGAATTGCCACAATAATGAGGTATCAATTAATGTGAACTAAGATATTTGACAGTAATTATAAACAAGATAAAATTTGATGTTAATATTGTGTGGTTGCTACTTATTTACCTCTTTCAGTTCTGATATCCTCCTCAGGGCTTTGTCTTGACTTTGTGTCATAATTGTCTGTTGAAGGAACAAAATGAAAACAATATAACCATAAAACCACTTCCACAGATTCTTAATCTTACCATTGGATTACAAAAACAGATAAATAATACAATTACCTTAATTTTAGAATTCTCTTTCTGAAGTTCTTTGTATGCATTTACCACCTGAAAAAATAATGTATAATTGTTATCCTTAATACAATAGTTAAAAACACAAAATATATCCCCAAGGTTTGCAACTTATCAAATTGACTGTAATAATTAAACTGTTCACGTATTGAAGTTATTTAGCATAAACACAGATAACAATCTAAACTAGAATAATCAACATAAGCAAATCTTGAATCACCATTTTAAAAAGTTGAATACATTTTGGCATGAGACAATAAAATCTATTCATTAGTAATACAAAATGTCATTAATATATGTGATGAAGACAAGCTAAATCAGTCACTCCTCGCAAATCATGTTTCGGAGATAATGGCCAAAACTTGTTGGAATAACCGAAATTGTAATTTTAAAGGCTAATTTCTCAATACTGTTCTTTAAACAGCTGTATGATTCCCCTGTAACTTCATAGCAAAATGTTAGATTTAAATGATTTTACTGTTTTGTTTTATAACTTTCATTTAACGCTTGTATTTTTAACTTAAAATCGATTTTAAGCAAGGAATGACTAGTTTTGCTTTTCGTTGCCACATATACTGTAGTTCCTTGGTTTCATTCTGAGGAAACGCACCTTATGTAAAGTAGTTAAATAAGGAAATAAGCATAGCGCTGCGGCTGGTAACATCAACTAAAAATCAGGTATATATCAGAAGAATAGCATACTTGCTTTATGTTATCATTACTGCAGTGAAAATTTTTATCTGCTGAACTCACATCAATAAATTTTCCTTTGTATCTTGTCACTTTCTTCTCAACCTTCTGAAATTTCTGCAACAGCTCTTCCTTGGTGAAAGCATCAAGGTTAACCAGTGGTTCGTCAATCTCACTCTCAGTGTCAGAAGGAGCTTGATACATCTTCTGAGGCGTCTGGTATGTTGGGAAGAATGGGCTTGGAGCTGGAAGATCTTGTTTGGATGTTTTTACTGGAGTTGACTGAGCCTGTTTATAGAATTTTATTCAAAATGTGCTGTGATTCAACTAATTGTAAGGGCAAATAAGGGTACTAAATATACTCAAATTATATTATATTATATTTTCAATTTATTATAATGTTTTTATAATGAACCTTTCTGCTAAGCCTCGCCCTTTGGATATTGTTGCTAAGGTCTTACAGAACGTGCATGTGCGGGGCAACAAATGTGTTTGCTAGACACGCGCATATTCCTGGTCCTGTTCTGATTGGTCAGTTACCATACTGTAAAATTTTTTAATTTGCGGGGGATATCTAAAAAGTTAGCTCAAATTTGCATGGAAAATAACCAGGAAAATAGGTGTGCGGAATCGCAATTGCTGCATAATTGCATTGGTTATATACTAAAGTTTGGTCAAAGCATAATTTTCTGCAAAATCTGCACGGAAAATCGGCCTTTATTTTCCGAAATGCGCGGACAGATTGCTAGGGCAAATTTTTGCGTGGAGGAAATATTCCCCGTGCAGGCTTTACTTTACATTCTGGGTTAGTTATTAAGTTTGATTGACACACCTGAAAGGTCCATAATCATTAAGCTCCAACTACTACAAGTTCAAAATACATTAAAAAAGAATGTTTTGCAACCATACCTGCTGTTCTTCAGCCTGACTTTTAGCATCCTCCATACTTTCTGTGTCTGTCGTCTGCTCCGACTGACCTTGCTCAGACTCTGGTGCAGCTTCATCTTTTAGTTTTAGAGCAGGCTGATATCACAAAAAAAAAAAATACTGTTTTAGAGCATTAATAGCAGTGGCGTAGAAAAAAAAACTGCCCCTCCCCTGACGGTTTTTACCGGGCCGACCAAGCCGTCGTACCGAGCCGGGTAATAAGAGAAAAGAAAGAGGGGAGAGGGAGGGAAAGAGAAAGAAGAGGAAAAGAAAAGGAAAGAAAAAGAGAAGAGAAAAATAAAGACAAGAATAAAAAGGAAGATATCATAATGACCAGACTCACAACACCCATGCAACCCCTTCTCCACTTCAAAAACTGGCATAACTCCTTTGATCTATGCTGCCCGATGGCGTAACCACTGGGGGACAAGGAGAAAATATCTATCTTTGAAAAATCTTCCCCACCCCCCACTTTATAAATGCCCTTTCATCCCATGAAAGTGCCTAAAAACCTCAAATTTCGCGCGCATTTCTTGTTAACATGGCCCAATTTCCTCTAAAAATTGCACATTTTAGGGAGTTTTGATCAATTCCAACGTTTTTCGCGCGCTTCGCGCGCATTTTCTATGTTAAAGCTTGTGCTTGCTCACCTTTGCCTTCTAAGTTATAACACATAGTCCCAAACTCAAGAAAGA
>NW_022689540.1:526497-527192 GCF_011630105.1 Anneissia japonica | reverse complement strand
ACAATGTTAGCTATCAAAGAGCGACGTTGTTTTTCATTTGGACCTTCGTCTTCAAGGCTAGGCCTATACCATCCTAGCTAGTCTAGGCCTAGAGTAGGATAAGGCTAGCGCGACATGCAGACGTTGGCAGGGGTTTATTTAAGAGCCGGCGGCCGGCGCATTCGATCGGCTACTACGATGTTTTCGCCGGCTACTTCAATCAATGCTGTACAAAAATTAATACAAAAACCACCAATATAAATAGCACAACAGGCCTGTAAAGAACCTTTAATTTGCAATAGTATGCACTAATTTCGATGTTCCTTTCTGTTGAAAGTTCGTTAAAATGTCTACCAATTCTCAGACTCCATGTTTGACTTTCATGAACTCACGGCGTAAACAAAGTTAAAGTTCAAAATTTGGCAGTCGCGCCTGGGTGAGTCCATCAAAGAAGCCACGCCTCCAAATCACATGTTAGCCAATAAGATAATAGAAATTTCTCCTCCACCACGTGCTCAGGTGATGACGATAAACATCGCCCAAACTCTTTTTCCGTACATTGGGCTTCCGGGTTTTCTTACCGTGGAGAAGAAAAAAACAGATCGTCATTTTTAAATTAATTTGTGTATGACTATGAACCTTTTATTTTCATTTTATTTTTATTTTACTAGCCCTCTTTGTGATGACATAGATATTTCGGAAATGATAAATAATAA
>NW_022689540.1:521218-525837 GCF_011630105.1 Anneissia japonica | reverse complement strand
CTCTTTGCAAGCACATCTAACATCTATGGAAAGAAGAGCTTAGATTGGTACCAGATAAAATAATTTTGTTATCAACAATAATACATTATGCTAATTTTCATCTTTGACAGTGCAAATTATTTCTGTGACAGTCTTTTGAAGTGTGTAAAGCTCCATTTTATCCCATACATAGTCAAAATATTGGGGGATGATACAATGGACCATCCCCCCTTGTCAAATATTGGGGGAGATATATCCCCTCCATATCCCCCCCATCCCCCCCCCCCCCCCGGGATCTACGCCTATGATTAATAGTTACATGTGAATTATTCTTCTAAGGACATTATTGATATTACTCCCACAACAATAAGTAAACTGCAATGGTTACTATTAGTTATCTCAGGTAAATTCATTCTTTTATTTATTCAAATTCTGTTGGCAACAAAAACACTTCACAAAAACATAAAAAAAAACATACTGCCAATATTAAGGAAAAAGCTAACAGGTGAAATACACCTCTAAAACAGTCAATCTCCTTATTGCAAATGTTAAACTAGATAGTAATATCAACAAATATGTGGAGAGCCAACAAAAATAGGCCAAGTAGTACCACTACTAGTTGTGGTCAGATGCCCTGGTGAAACTCTACACTCTTTACTTAAAACTGATATTTGTTGGCCAAAATGCAAGTAATTTATAATTTACACACTGGACATTTAGGCCTACTACAGTACCTGAGGTCTTCTACTGTTAAGGGTGTTCCTGGGTCTATGAGGAGTATCTTGCTGGGACGATGAGGGTGTATTGTTCTCTGCAGACACATCACCATCCTAAAATTAGAATAATTAGAATAAACAAAAAATAAAAACCATATGATTACATTGAAGGCCTACATTACTTCTCCCTCCCAACAACTGGTACTTTGCCAAGCAGTTCACTACTTTAGTGGTTTTCATTTTTCCATACATTTCATCAAATATCCTAGTATAAATTATTTTCTAAAAGAAAACACACCACCTGCAACTTGGCAAAGAAGGGTTACTTTTTGGCATAGACGAATAACCTGGGAGTGTGAAAATCCTGGCAGGGGTGGAGAACACATTTATTTTATAAAATAAAGTCATTTGATTTTGAAATCTGTGAGATCTTAGAGAATGTCTTCCTTTGGACATGTGGCTAAACAGTAAGGCAGGGCTTACTTACTAGCCTTTTACATTAGCGCTTGTTCAACGATCGCCCCTTGCCTTGTCCAGGATTCAGGTGTTGAACCAAGCTAAATCTTTTCGGATAACTTAGGGCGGAGGTCCATTTTAATATTTGGTTCATGTGGTGTACTTTATTTTTAAAGAATCCATTGCATCTTTCAGAAGGGTAGGACTAGGCCTAGCTAGCTATGCCCTAGTTATGCTAGGCCTACCCTAGACTTAGTAGGAGTGGCAGTGCATCAGGCCAGCCCTACTACTAGGGGATCGGCCTATAGCCTACCCGACCTAGGCTAGCCTAGCCTACGCACACCTATCTATGACCTACGCCTAAGTTTAGCCTAGGCCCTAGCTAGCCCATGACCTGCCGGTAAACAGACCGAGTTTTCAGCTATTACAGTACCTGTTTCGGCGTATTTCCTGGAGTTTTCAATCGCCCTGGAGACTTGCTAGTCTCTTCAGCTATTTTAGTCTTCAGTTTTTTAAACATTGTGTCTCAATTTAATCATTAATTTCACCCTAAAATAGTTTTAAAGCACTACACATAAGGACATCGCCATATTAGTGAACTGAGCATGCGCATGACACGTGGATTCTCTTGATAAATAAAACAACACAGCTGTATTTAATTATCTTTTATTGTATGTACTTAAATGTGTAAATTTTTAGTTAAGTTTCTGTTGTCTAAAAATATTTTGTACCCAGGGCCCCAAGGGAGACCAGTCTATTTGACTTTGAAATATTGAGAATAAATAAATAAATAAAAATGTGTATGGGTCTTAATAATGATATAAATGCAGTTTTGTTGACACAAAACATTCTGTCTGAGTCTGGGTGGGTCTGCAGTACATTGTGGGTTTTAAGGACTTATTCAGGAAATCCAAAGGGAAGGGAAGATTGCCAGTAAAGAGGGAGGTTTGCCCAAGCCATAAAAATCCCTCCTGGCTACTGGCCTGGTATGGCGTGTGTAGTACTGTACTGTGTAGGATATGTAGCATACGTGAATGTACTGTAGAGTACACATACAAACGTATGCAAACTACATGAAAGCTCAACATACAGTAGTCACACATGCCCTTTTCACTATATCATAGTGCATCTGTGCAGTTTGCACATATACTGTACTGTGCTATGTGTAGTGTATTTTTACATGATGTGCCAGTTAATCTTTATACAACGGTGTGTAATTGGCACATCACTGTAGGTGTGTATTGAATGTAGCATACATAAACTAAACTACACTGCACAGACACATGGAAATTACTCTATGTAAAGGTGTACTACCACATGTAGACTACATAGTTGACTTGCGTTCTATAACAATAATTGTGCATGTTTACATACAGTTGGAAAGCATTGTGTTCCTGTTAATCATAAACTGTAAATGCTTAAATTGCTTCTTGTAGTAATAGCATCATGAAAAGACTTCATTTTGTTTGGCCTCAATCTTCCCTCTCTTTCCTTTAGTGTGATCTTTACACCTCACTTTCACATACACATCATATTACTGTGTTGCTAATACCCCATTCAGACTAGCATCGCATTGCGATCGGTTGTAGCAATTGCGACACCCAATCGCACCCAATCGCAAAGTAAAATCGTGTGTGAAAGCTCACCAATAGTAGTCGATATGTAATCGATATCGTAATTGATTGGGTGCTACAATCTTTATTACTCCCGATTACCACGGAATCTGATCGCAACGAGTCACAACGAATTCCACAGGCACTGTTTGGCTGAGGTCAGGCAACATAGGCCTAGACATTGGAGGCCTATATGGCCCTAGAATGTAAAGTTTGCTTGTGTTGGTCTGAATGCGTTCGTTGATGATTGCGATCGGGAGTAATCAGTTTTGGATTACCACCGACTATACATCGCAACCGATCGCAAGAGAGTGTAGTCTGAATAGGGTACAGTATTAAGATTGTAGCACCCAATCGCCACGGGTAACAATTGCGATGTCGATTACATATCGACTACTATATTGGTGAGCTTTCACACACGATTTTACTTTGCGATTGTGTGCGATTGGGTGTCGCAATTGCTACAACCGATCGCAATGCGATGCTAGTCATTTGAAGGCATTTTATCATGTTAATTTCTATGTCCGTGAACAGAACGATAGGGCCTATCAAAAAATTACCAGTGGAGGACATGGAGAAACAAGCAAATTGTTTCCCAAATGAAAAATACTACTGTATAAATTCGTAACCATTACGAATAAAAATTCAAAATCAATTCAGCTTTTAAATGAATAATAGCAAAGTTTGATATAAAGAGTGGATTAAATTAAAAGCGACTGTAAATGAGCTGATTCAAACAACCAGAAGCATTTGAAACAAATTAATCAACACTTTTATTCTTGGCATATAAAGAGGTATAAGCATAATTATACTGTATGTATACGCTATCTATCCATTGAACCCGTGACGGGGTATACTGTATAAAAGGATCATCATGATATGAGTAACGTTGTACGTTTTAATAGCAACATCACTTACACTTTTTTATAAGAGCACATTTTATAAGAAGAATGAGGTGTCGAAATTGCGGAAAAATTGAGAACAAAATAAGAATAAATTAAGGCTAAGTTAAATGTCACAAGTGAGGTTTTTATTTTTTAGAAGTAGTAGAAAAACCAAACAAACGTCGAGTATACTCGTCTCAGGGTATTTCTGAGAGCGCTAGGAACGATTATACTTGTCTAAACCGGGGTGTCATTCTAGCATTTTGACTTCATTGCTATACACTGACATACCGGCTGGTAGTTAGGGGAAGATACACCTACACGATAACGTGCATATAACGTGTGTATGTTTGTTGTGTTATGTTGCTGGCAGTACAAAAGATTGCGCGTGTGGAGTCAGCGCTCTAGTATTCATTCATACAATCTTAATACTGTAATGTTATGTGATTCATTTTATAATGATTCTAGGAACAAGGTCACATTTTTTTGGTTATAATTAGTGGACGTTTTTCGATTTGGGGGGAGGGGGTGCGTACGCACCCAACCGTACGCCCCCAACGCACCCCCCCCCCACCCTGGCTACGGGCCTGAGTTGGCCACATCCATTACGTCAGATCGAAAAATAATCAGGGCTTTTAATGATTTACTGATATTAGGCCTACTACACAAAAATACTTAATTGCCAGCAGAAATGTAAGGGTAGGCTTGCAAAGTCTACAGAAACTGTTGTTTAAGCGTCCCCGTTAATTGACGAAGAAGTGCTTTCTTTCTCCATTACACACACTTTCAATTTTTAGTTGAACGTAGGCCTACGCTAATTGACCTGATAATGATAAAGGCTTACCTAAATAAGTTTTTTAAATTCAACTTTTTTCTTTCATTTTCAATATAGATTCAGGTGGCAGGGTATAATTTAAAACTACAGGGGTGGAAATAATCGGTGGCGGTGCCAGAGTCTGAAATCTAGGGGA
>NW_022689540.1:518660-521114 GCF_011630105.1 Anneissia japonica | reverse complement strand
CTGTGGGTGGGGGGGGGGAGGGGGAGAGAAAATTATCAATTATCTCGGGGAAATTCACCTTTCCCTCTCCTAACCCATGTAGCGCCACCAAATCTAGAATATTAGATTTTTTTAAAAGTAATATATGTATGAAACAAATTTAATATTTTGATGCAAACAATCGTGATTCTGAACTATTATTTTGTTTGTCTTCAGAATTAATTCTCATGGTCTATTCTATTTTTTACTTGTGGTAAAATTTGGAGATTATGGTAAGATTAGGCCTAACCAATAAATTTACAGATTCATTAATCTTATTGTAAATATATTGATTAATCTTAAAATAATTAGTAGGCCTACGAACATGTTAGTATTTATAAGTCAGACTAGACTGTGTATTCTTTCTAAATATGATTTATAATTTGTAAAAGTTTTTGTTTGTTTTTTTTTTTTTTAAAGTGCCAGTGCTTTTTGTTGTTACCTATAGAGAGCTAACGTTCTCGGGTGAAAAGTAGGCAATAAGCTTTGGAACAATTGTTTTTCTCCCTGGTAAAACTGGATCAATTTGTTTTTTCAATGAAAGAGTGTCTCGGTGGTGGATCGAGGCTGAAATCCAGAGTTCGCAAATTGGGCTGAAAACAGTTCGGATGACAAAACATTTAGTTTATATTAAATCATCTTTTTAAAAAAAATGTAAAGTCTTCTTGATGCGACGATAACTATTTTATACGACTAACTCAGTCTAAAGGTCAGGAGGGTATACGTATATAGAGGACATGAAATAAGCTCGACGCGCATTTAGCGATTGCAGTCAAGTAGTTTGGATGAGACAGCAACCGTTTTGATTTGATCATGGACAAGCAGTTTTCCACACCGCCTCTCTACACCAAGAGGTAAGATTGACGAAATAATATGGCCTAATATAATAATAATAATAATAATAATAATAATAATAATAATAATAATAATAATAATAATAATAATAATAATAATAATAATAATAATAATAATAAAATGATAATGATAATAATATGTTAGACTATTAATATGTAGTTCTTTATGCCAACAAGGGTTGCGGTTCATATTATTATTATTCACGTTATTGGATAAAGCATGGAACATATACTCAGCCCTTGGGAGAATTTCATAACGTCACAGCTGTAATCAGCGCATTTTGTAGCACATACCCAATTGTACTCGGTGCAGAGAGACAACCGTAGGTGAAGTGCCTTGCCACAGGACACAACAACGATAAGCACAGCGAGGGATTGAACCTCCGACCTCGGGTTGAGAAGTTGATCCAGAACCGCTGCGTCAAACCGCTTCTTGCGTAAGAATGGTAGCTAGGCTAAAAATGTAGAACTTATTATGGTCTTGGGTGTAATCGTGCGTAAAGTTGGCAAATGTTTGCGTAATCGTGCGTGTTATGCTAGCAAAACAGAAACACTGTAAAACTTTCTGATTTGCTTAATGGAATATTTTGCACTGGTTATCCAGGATTGAATGAAGGGAGAGTCTACACCACGTCAGCGCCACCATGGTTGGAGGTGACGCGCGAAAATTTGCAATATTTTGTACCTGGATTCCCGAAAATTCTTTTTATTTTTGATAAACTGAGCAGAAAGCAAAACAAAACACTAATTAATTAAATATTTAAAATTACAAAAACCACCATATCCACCTGAGCCCCACCATGGGACGCAGATGGGTAAATTTAAAGAATTTGAGACGATATAGATTCCAGAAAACGGAACTTAGATATAATATTTATGAAAACTATCATCCACTTCAGCCCACCATGGTTGAGGCTAAGATTAGATAATTACAAACACTTCATATCCAGTGGCGTACCTGTAAGGCTGGGGCGAGGGCCCTGTGGCTTTCTAAGGCTGGGATCCTACGTGGGGGAGGGGAATGAACAACAGGATATTTGATTGGTGAACAGCCGAAATGGCAATTTAAAGCCAACGAAGTCGCTAGAGGTGTAAAAATGCAGCCTCTACGCGGTGGGCGGTCAGCATAGCACCAATCGAAAAGTGAAAAATGACGGTGACTTTTTCAAGCAATACAATTGAAACAAATAGTAAAGCAATCAGAAAATACATATAGGCCCCCTAATTGATTCTCCTGACGCAAATCCAAAATATCATATTTTATTATATTGTATTTAAGCCTTTCCTTTATATTGTATGCTTTGTAAATTTGATATACTATATTTTTTTGTTTTCTTTTTTATCACGGCCATGATGAAAAGCATGTAAGTTGTTGAGTTATGTTTTCGTGAATAAATAAAGCTTTATTACTACTACGGACAAAATAACACATTGAATATGTGACAGAAGATTGCCTTTAATTAGTTCGTAGTTGTGGCATTTTGAGTTTGTATACGAGTGGACCACGCGATGCGATTAAAGGCAGTTTAATCCCATAGTTGGCCACGCGTTGGGATTATTTTCCTGGGCTACTCCACTTCGT
>NW_022689540.1:513759-517670 GCF_011630105.1 Anneissia japonica | reverse complement strand
ATATATATATACTTGTATAAAGAAATAATAATGGGTTCCAACACAGGAGTGAGTGGATTTTGAATTCCTCCAGAAGTCGAAATTTGTGAAATTCGAATATTGTTATAGTGACTGCATTAAGCTTTCAAAACAATCTGATAGTACTACGTTGAAAACAAACTGAATAAAATATACTTTTACAGCTTTTATTTAGTATCTGTATATAATTGAAGAAGAAATATGTGGTAGACATCATTGAAAATAATAACTGATGCCTAGTTGTTTTTGTCAAGTGCAAGTGGATTTGAATAATTATTCATTCATTAAACAACATTTATTTCCGTAAATGTTAAACAATATTTATAGTAAATGATTATTATAACAGGAATATATGTAAATAAATTAATAATATGAAAAACGGTTAACTAGGATCTTTAATGGCAGATAAAAATATCTTTTCACGTAGGATACACACAGAAACAACATAATTTAAATAAAAACATTAAAAAGGCAAATTATACGCCATGCTTAAAATATTGGAACCACGCTTCAAAAAAATATTAATGCAAATGCAAGTTTAATATTAACAGACTTAGCGTGTCACTTGTTATGCACTAAAATAACAATTGTTTGTATCCACCCTTTAGAATTGTGTGCACCACCCTTTAAATTTTGAGGACATTTTCTGAAATTTCACCATTCTTTAAAAATCCTGGTGAAAGGGTTGCCATGGGGAACATAAGACAATGAAGAGGGTGAAAACAGTTCCATAATATAAAAAAAAATACTGTTCCTAAAGGTAAAATTTGACAATGTTAATGAGAACCTCAGACGACAAAAGAATTCCCCTTAAAATATGTTTTAAATGTAGTAGTAGTATCCGACGGCAAGCAATCAAGAAAAAAACTAAAATGGAACAACTCTCTCGACACGAAATGTTTAGTGTATCATACAAACGTACGAACTGACCACAAGCAATCAAGACAAGACTAGACAAGAACGACTCGCTCGACACGAAAATTTTAGTTTATTGTTAGTTTATTTACAAACATTCAAATACCTCTGACCGCAAGCAATCAAGGAAAGACTAGACAAGAACAAACCCGCGCGACACGAAAAGTTTAGCGTATTATACAAACGAGACCGCTACACAACAGCCTTTGCTTCGAGATTTGAGCATGAAGGCAAGGCAAAAGCAGCTTTCTTAGCTACGTTTTTTGTCCGCTGATTGGTTAAAAAACGTATTTCATTTTTATTTTATCACTAAAAAACAACTACTGTAAAATGTTTAGCCCATAAATGTGATGTGTGTGAAGAAATCATTAAACAATATTTTAATTTGGACCTTCAAAAAGCAGTAAAAAGAAATTACTATGAAATTTTAGGGGGGGCTAAAGCCTGTTTAGCCCCCTCTAAATCCGCCCCTGCTATTTGGGTCCCGGTCGTCCAATAATTTACTTAAGAATTTATGAAATATTTGAATAGGCCTATGCTATTAATAAATGGTGCAACAATTTGAATATAATTCTCTATATTTAAAAAATCAATCTGTCACTGGTTATGATACTGTATATGTCCTACAGTCAATGCCAGAGACACATTATGGTACTCTGTATCAACAAAGCTTTTTTAGGTCAGGGTGCTAGATCGAGGACCCCTGTGGTTCGGGGCACACGAGAGCGCATAGCGTTACACCACTGACAATATGCACCTGATCCCACGGGCTGGGACTCAGGTACGACAATTTTAAGGATTTGAGACTTTCAGATGCCGGAAATTGGCACTTTGATATATAAAATTGACGAAAATTACTAGGCCTCTATCGACCTAAGCCCCATCATGGTTGAGGCTGAGGTGAGAACATTTTAAGAATTGGGGACTTTAATAATTAAAATTTATGTCAGTTATTTTTTAAGATTTAAAAATATGCATTTTAATTTTTTTCAACCTCTGAAGGGGGTTGCTCAGGCACCTAGAGAACCCCTGCCCCCCCCCCTCCACCTTTCTTGGTAAGCCACAGTCTTGCAGAATGCAAAATAGACCATACAGTACATATTCCCTTACGATTTCAAAGTTACTTATTTATAAAGTGATTACTCCAAATTTGGAGTGTCTGGGGCCACCACAAAAACTCAAATCTCGAGGTTTTTGCGTATCGCGTACGCAAAACCTATGTTAAATGCAGGGCCGGCGGAACGTTTTTCAAAGTGGTGGGGGGGGGGGGCACTTATAAGCAGGCGCGGAACAGGGGGCTTGGGTCAATTCATAGGCCTATTCTTTCACCATCATTACACATTGAGGCCCTTCTTTTAGGTAAAACGATCTATCTTAAATTTTCTTTCTCAAGTTTTTGACTATTATGTTTTTAAATAACTTAGAAGGCAAAGAAGGGCAAGCACAAGCTTTAACCCTAAGAAATGCTCAAAAAATTTTTGTGTTTTTAATTCAAATTTCGTCGGAATTGATCAAAACTCCTTAAAATGTGCAATTTTTAGAGGAAATTGGCCTACCTCAACAAGAAATGCTCTTATGTTATATATGGCCACACTCGTTTTTTAAAACTGAATATAAGCATTTTCCTTATTGCTTTATTTATTACAAACATATTCTTTCAACACCATTACACATTGAGGCCCTTCTTTTAGGTAAAACGATCTATCTTAAATTTTCTTTCTTGAGTTTGGGTCTATGTGTTATAACTTAGAAAGGCAAAGGAGAGCAAGCTCAATTTTTAACAAGAAAAAATGGGCGCGAAGCGCGCGAAAAATTTGTGTGTTTTTTAATTCTAATTTCGTCGGAATTGATCAAAACTCCCTAAAATGTGCAATTTTTTAGAGGAAATTGGCCTACCTCAACAAAATATGCGATTTAAAATTTGAGATTTTCAGGAATTTTCTCGGATGAAAAGGGCATTCAATGGGGAAAGATTTTCCACTGATGGATATTTTCCCCTTGTCCCCGGTGGTTACGCCACTGCGGAGAATACCTGGCGACTTAGATCAAATGTGATATGGACACTTTTTGAAGTGGAGAAGGGGTGTCAGGCCGGGGTATTGTGATATCTGTTCATTATATCTTCCTTTTTATTCTTGTCTTTATTTTTCTCTTCTCCTTTTCTTTTCCTTTTTCTTTCCCCTTCTTTCTTTTTGCCTCCCGCTCTCCCCTCTTTCTTCTCTCTTCTTACCCAGCCCGGTACGACGGCTTGGTCAGGTCAGCCCGGTAAAAACCGACAGTCTGCCCCCCCCCCGCGACCCCCTGCCTGTTACGCCACTGCTTATATAAGATGAATGGGAATATGAATCATGCAGATCTGCAATCAAATCTAGGTGGTGGGGTCAACATTCCTCTCCCGGGAAAATTTTGATTTCTAGATGGCGGGAAATGACCTTTCTCGACTTTTGAGCTAGGTGTCTAATTCAAGGTTTTCCCCCTCATGATCGAAAACGGTACGGTAAGGTAAACTTTCTCATTACAGTAAATAGGCCTGTTATGTGTGTATACATACATTTAAAAAAAAAATTGAGTAGTTGCATACGATTTTTTCCATGAGATGAATCCCAAAAAGAAAGGAAGGGACACCTTGAATTTTGAAGAACTTAAAAGTAATTAAGTTCTTCAAAATTAAAGGTTTTCCACTCTTGAAAACGGTCAGATCATTTTTCCCATTGTTATTACAGTAAATAGGCCTTATGTGTGTATACATACATAAAACAAGATTGAGTAAGTTGCATACGTAGTTTTTCCATGAATCGATAAATCCCAAAAAGAAGGGGGGGGGGGCATTTTGAAGTGTGTTTTAATGAATGTTATGTTCTTAAAAATTCGAATTTTCTAATAGCAAAAAAAAAAATAAAAAAATAAAAAAAGATCCGCCAATATGAATTGCGAGAAAATGTAACTCGGTCGGGTACTGGATACACATTCTCTTTCCC
>NW_022689540.1:506456-513583 GCF_011630105.1 Anneissia japonica | reverse complement strand
AAAAAAAAAATAAAAAAATAAAAAAAGATCCGCCAATATGAATTGCGAGAAAATGTAACTCTGTCGGGTACTGGATAAACATTCTCTTTCCCATCCTTCTTCCCTCCTTTTTTTGCATTTCCGATCCTACAAAAATCTCCAGACATTATATATTTTTCGCCAAAAAGTGGGGGGTGGCCCAATGTACGGTATAAACTTACAAAATTGTATTTTTTTAACCGGGAGCATACATTGCAAAATCGGAGAAATTACACATTATTAATAACATTTAAGATAAGGCATGGTCTCACATTTATTAATTGTCTTTCACAGTTTGAGTCGACAACGGACACAGCAATTATGGAGGATGCTAACAGTCAAGCGAAAGAATAGGTAGGCCTATGGTTGGATTTTGAATTTGATAACCGTGTATATATTTTTAATAAGAAATTCATTCAGTCACTTAATTTTTGGGTATACTGTGCTTGCGCAGATATTCGCTATGCTGTTGTAGTGACATTTTTCTGTGAAATGGAATGTGTTAACGTTAAGGTTCATTTCAGTTCATATTGCGGTAGGATGATAGCAACTTGTCCGACAATGGACTATGATTAAAGTAATCTTGACCTAGTTTCTACAGTATACCCATGCATATCAGACCAAGCTATTTTACTTACGGTATATCACAGATCCTATTATAGGATCTGTGCTTAAATATGTTTTCTCCACAGTTAATACAACCAGTGCTATAGACATACACTCGAATAGAAGCCCCATGGAATTGTCTCGAGAAGAAGGCCATTTCGAAAACCCCCTCTTTAGTTTCCAAAAGTAATTTCGCAGTAATTCTGTCCAGTTTTGAATATTTGAAAACATAGGCCGCGCCCCTATGATTTATTCTGATCTTCATTGATAAAAAAAAAAATAGTGTTTACCCTATTATATTCATAATTTGCTACCATAGTTAATTTGTATTATCCGTGTGCATTTTCACCCTTTGTCTTTTTTTTAATTTTGTTTCTATTTTATTACCATTGCAGCTGTTAGATTTTAACCATCCTTATTAGAATGAAAGATTATTCATTATATTACCTAGTTCAATTACCGGCACGTTTTGAACAATAATGAACCATTTATATAGCGTACATTGCAATAAACTGCCTCTTTGCGCCTTACATAAATTATAATATATTTATATAGCGGATTATTGCACAATCCCCTATGCGCTTTACACAAAAATGATAAAGGCCAACTGAGAAAAGAAATAAAAAAATATATATAAGTGTGTATATAAGTATATATAAGTGTGTATATATAAGTGTGTATATAAGTATATATAAGTGTGTATATAAGTATCTTATATGGACCATACTGGTGTATTTTTTAATAAGCTTAAACAAGACCCTCAACCCCAATCAATAAAAATCATGAAAGTAATAATCTGATAATTATTATGTACTTTAGGTGTATGTAGTAATGGTCATCGTTGTCGATTAGCTGGTAATTTTCGTGCTTTTTAGAATGAATACGTCATTCTGTCTCTATTTAAACATAAGGAATATTGCACTGTAATTATTATCGACTGTAAAGCCTGTGTTTTGCGTCTGTGGTGCTTGGGGCGCGTGCGTTGGGCGTGGTGCTGATGGGATTTCTGCACAACTAATCAAAATTACCCATTTAGGGCTATTTTCAAGTTATGCTTTTCAACGGTGACTAAAAATGCATCATTGCATTTTTATAAACGTGATTTAACATTTAGAATACTAAAAGGCGTGATAATAATAGAGGGACTCAGATTAAAAAAACAAAAACAAAAAAAAGCATACGCTCACAATCAATGAGTAACAATTTAATGACCTAATCACGTGTTGTTTTTCTTTTCAGGACAAAAGTGTCCTCAGGAAAAGCTGCATCTATAACTCTGCTGTGTCTCTGTCTGCTTGCTAGCATTCTGATTTTAATAACACGTAAACGGGAGTCATATGTATACAAGCATGCTGCAGTTGCTTCAGATAACGCACAGTGTTCTAGGATAGGCAAGTGAGTCACACACAATGCGCAGTGTCCTATATTCGTTTTATACAGTGGCGTCGAGAGCCAGTAAGGGGCCCGGGGCGACACCTCACATGGGCCCCCCCTTCACTTGGGACCCCCACTCGGCCGCTCCCCAAATTAAGTCTCCTCCTAAGACCCTATTTGTCCAAACCCACATACATTAATATGATTCCATGTGAACAAAAGTTTTTCTCCTGGCTTGGGCTCGGGCCCTATGGAGATTTTGTTCTTACCCGAAAAATGTTCATCTAGGTCCGGGCCCCCAGTAGACCCGGGCCCCGGGGCAGCGACCCCTGATCCCCACCCCTTCGACGCCACTGGTTTTATATCAATAAGATGGTTAAATGGGATAATCTCTATAATTTTATAGAAATGAAATTTTAACTTTTATTGTGAGACAATATGATTGACTTTCCATGTGTTGTTTGAATTTTAGCTTAATTTTAGCTTCCATAATTGTAACTTGTAAATTGTAATTTTTGTCTATTTTATTTCAATGCGCATTTAAACATATTTATTTTATTATAAATGTTAATGTAACCATCCATCTCCAAATTACTTTTATTCTTTTAATGCATTTTTGAAATGTTTATTAAAATAACATTTTATATTCTATTAACATTTTCTAATAACATTTTATATTCATTCCTGATGATGACATAATTAATGTCGAAATATTGAATCCGACACGATGGCGTGCATTTCGATACTTGGAGTACGTATTATACTATCTTTTATCAGTGGACCTTTCGATTTTATATTCTATTCAAAGAGATATATTGAAAAATGGAGGGAATGCTGTGGATGCGGCAGTTGCAACAATGTTATGTGTAGGCCTACACAATGCTCATAGTACCGGAATTGGCGGTGGCAGTTTTATGATAATTAAAGATCCTACTAAAGAAAAACAGATATTTGCGTATGACTTCCGCGAAGAAGCACCCGGCTTGGCCAACGAGAATATGTTTGTCAACGATACAAGGCGCAGATCGATATTTGGTAATGAACTTGATAGGCCTATGTAACTTTGTTGTTGTCCTGATTTCCTAATGTCATGGACGTATATTTAAGGTGGATTATGCGCAAGATGTGTATAAGAGACAGGAGCTATGCTACACGATGTATTATTATATCCTTTATTCGAACACTGTATTTACCTTTCTTTGATGGTTTATATAGCCTATATAGCCTCCACAAGAACTCGAACTCAGGACCTATCGCATACATGGCGAAAGTCAAAGTCAGTTCTTTTAACGTGTCTCACGTCACGGTTTTCAGCGCTAATATCGCACCTGACCAAACTGCCAGAGATCTATGAGATACGCCCTCTTCGCTGCGTTATTTTCAGCCAGCTGGATCTCGATTGAGATATTAATGGGTATAATAATAACAATTATAATAATGATTATAATAATAATAGTAACGAACTTGTCATCCTCTTCAGGTGGACGAGCTATTGCTGTTCCTGGTGAAGTGAAGGGTTACTGGGCTGTTCATCAGAATCACGGTAGGATACCGTGGAAGGATCTATTTACTCCAAGCATCAAATTGGCGCTTAGTGGGTTCGTCGTTAGTAAAGAACTCGCAAAATTTATACTGGCCAAAAAGGACATAATAAAAAATGATTCTAGCTTAAGGTAGGAAACTAATCATATATTTTCTTACCTCAACCCCTCTGTGAGGTGGTAGATCTCCATCTGGATCCGCCACTGTACTGCACCGTATGTTCTGCCAACCAGACGCGTAAAGAGGATGTTTATTATAATAGAATTCTGAATTTTCTCAGATAACAACAACAAAATCATCCTCCTTCTCATGGCTACGCAGCCTATTTACGATAAGATAAAAGTTATTCTCGTATTCTAAGATACATTAAGCTTCAGATTTAGAATAAATAGGAAATAAATATAAAAAGTTACAATGTCAAAACTATAGGAACTCCCGCCGGACACTATTCTGATATTTCCTGGATTCTAGGTTTCAGGATGGGATTTTGAAACCAGAATACATACTTATTTGAACCGCACATGGCAGTGCATTGTCCGATTTTGCTAAATTATACCAGTGTCGAACTTTTCAAATTTGCACTGATTTGATTTGATTTTACTGGACCGAAGCTTGCAATAAACGGCTCAAAATTATGCGTTGCATATAACATCAAATTAGTTAATCATAATGATCGCAGTATTCCCGTTTGGGGCTACACCTCACATTGCATCATACGTCATTATTATTTCCAAAATATTATTAATATAATTTCACAGTGAAGTCTTCGTAAGTCCCGACAAAGAAATCCTCAAGGAGGGGAATATAATGACCAGGCTGAAGTTAGCACGAACTTACAGGAGGATCGCAACAGGCGGAGAAAGGGAGTTCTACGAAGGAGACCTAGCAACAGATATTTTGAAAGACATTCAAGATAGAGGTGAATTTATATCTCATTTTTATTCTTTGGCGTTTGTGAGAAGTCTATCTCTTTTACTAAAAGTTTTAGTCTCAGGTGCTATTTTGTTCATTTTATTGTTATCACTATCATCATTATCATCATCATCAGTTGTACAACATATGAAATTTTATTTCCTCTGGAGCCTGACATTAAAAATGATCGAATAACCTCCAATGAAACACAGATTAAATAGAATTAGTTTTCACTGATTTACAGTCAAAATACTACGACAATTTTCAAATTGATTACCAGTCAATAAAGGATCTTGAAATCGAACTTTCACATTAAATCAGTATCTTGGGAGAAGTGACACGGCATGAATTCTTAGTAAAATTATATTTTCTTTGTTTATAACAGACGGAATTATCACAGCTAAGGATCTGAAAAACTACTCGTGTAAGGAAAGGAACGCAACATCTATCATCATAGCGGCTGGAGAGAAGACACTTCAAATGTTTTCTCTCCCACCGCCAGCAAGTGGCGTGGTACTTTCTTTAATACTGAACATCCTTGAAGGTTAGTATTGATATAGGACTACTTTATTGTAATGAATAATATTTACTATTTTATCATTTTGAAGCGGAGCTGTAGCTTGGTGGTTAAGATCACCGATCAATCCAGGGGTTCTAGGTTTTCTTCGTCGTTGACTCTTTCTCTTCGACGATTCTAACACCAATACTTATGTATTTTCTTGTCAATTAAAAGAGTAAAACGTTCCAGTATGTTTAACCAGAATTATTTAAGTAGGTGGTGATTGGAAAGTAGGCGGGTTGTCACATTTATTAGTGTTTGAATACTATGTTGCTTGGATTCTGTGTTCAAAACAAAACATGTGCAGAGAAAAATAGGCCTACAATGAATTTTGGGCAAATCATTTCGGATTACAAAATCTGAAAATGCCCACTCTATAAAAGAATCCCCAAAAATCCAGACTAAAAGTGGAAATAAAAAGTGTTTGGGCGAGTTACTCTGTGTGTTTTGTAGAGGAGTGGAACGAAGTGAGTTGTGAGTTGGGGTGGTAGTGGTGGTGGTTGAAGTAAATTAGGAGCATGTGTTTGGAGATTTATTTTGTAGAAAGGGATTTGCGATGGGAAGAGATATGCTCTCTACTGAGTGCTCTTGTTATTATTATTGGTATTATTATTATTATTATTATTATTATTATTATTATTATTATTATCATCGTTATTATTATTGTTATTATTATTATTATTATTATTATTATTATTATTGCCATAAACAATCATTCTTTTCTTTTTTAGAATATCATTTTGATGTAGATAGTTATGAAAAGGATACTGTGAATACGTATCATCGTATCTTAGAGGCATTCAAATTTGCGTACGCCAAACGGTCATGCTTAGGTGATCAGGATTATGTTGACGTTAAAGAGGTAAAAAAAACCAGTAAAAATTGTTTGAATTAACTTAAAAATAATCCCTTCTTAGGCAATACTGTCTTTTTTCCTGCAACCAAAGGTACCCCTTATACTGCTGGGTGGAGAGAAGCAATCCAGATAAAGTGCCTTGCTCAAGGGCACAAAGAAATGCACCTCGAGGTTGGAAAACCAAACCGTTCCCGCTGTGCCAAACCACTTTCTACAAACAAATAGAAAGGGTTGACGTACTTCGGAACATAAAATAATTTACTTTATCGAATATTTCGTCCTCTTCCTAGGACCCCATCAGCGTAACTGTGCATTGCGTGGAGCTAAGTATTATACAATAAACGTGATAAAATCGTTATTTAATGTGTATGGTCGTTTAATTAAAAAAAGATTAACAATGAAACAGTAAGCATAAGCATTACATATACGCTTTCTGAATATTGTTAATCTTTTTTTAATTAAAACGCCTATACACATGCTACAGATATGCTGCACGTAAAATATAAGCCATTGTGAATATAATATGTAAATGTAGTTTATATATCAATTATTTTCCGTATAATTACGGTATAGAGTCTTGGGACATACGAAGCGATAAAGGGGCCTTTATATTATGAACATTATTCTAACAAATTACTATTAATTTAAATACAGCTCGTCAAAAAGATGACGTCAAAAAAATATGCTAAAGAGTTCCAACAAAAGATATCAGAATATACGCATAATATTTCACATTATGGACACTTCTTTGGAAATGCAGAGGATTATGGAACATCCCACCTGTCAGTTGTCGACGAAGATGGAATGGCAGTTGCCATGACAAGTACGATCAACACAATGTAAGAAAATATCATTAAAAATAATGACTGTTGTATTTTAATAATATTATAATTCCATATTTTTTCAATATTTTAATTGAATATTATTGTTGTATTTTATTTTTAAAAAGTGCTTTTAGATGATTATTATACAGAATTAATTACACCATTCTTCATTCTTTGCCTAGATCCTCAAAATGGATAGTAATTAATTTTAAGTTTTTGTGTAAAATCGTAAAACAGGATTGTTTGGACCGTCTACAGCTCCAAGCGTTGTAAAAATACAAGAAAATTTGACCTTAATGTAATAGGCCTGAAAGGTGAGGATGTTTGCTTTGAGGTTTCAGACCTAAGACTTGGCCTACCGTTAGTCACAATGACTGACTGTTAATTAACGATGGAAGTTAAGATGGCATAATACGCTTTTACATATATCATGAAA
>NW_022689540.1:503676-504131 GCF_011630105.1 Anneissia japonica | reverse complement strand
TTGAATTAACAATCCTGTCTAGGAATTATGCCCGCAAAAAAAAAAAAAAAAAATATGGTTCGTGTGTTAATCGAACACACAACATCCAGGTTTGCTATTTATTATCCACCATCAACTAAACTGCCTTAAAAATTTTTTTTTTAAAAACCTTGCTCGCGTGGGAATCGAACCCACGACCTTAAAAAAAATAATAAATAAAAAAAAACTTGCCCCGTGTGGGAATCGAACCCACGATCGCTGAGTTTACTACCCCTGATCCAGCATGACTAAACGGAGGGAGGTAAACCACGGCCCCTAAGCCATAATGCAATAAACCTAGTACCAAACCAAGTACCTGTTAGTCAACCTACTAGAAAAAATTCTTCGTATATATACACTACAGGTTAATAATACGCATGGTCATGGTGTCAAAAAAATGGGCCGTGGGCCAAGAGGGTTTATTTTTTGTCTAAAAA
>NW_022689540.1:502030-503587 GCF_011630105.1 Anneissia japonica | reverse complement strand
ACAAAAATGTTGGAAAAATCATTATGCAAATTAGATAAAAATAGACCAATCATGTTACGGGATTGAATGTATTGTACTCGTTAATGACGTCGCGAATTTCGAAATAACAACAAACAACAACCTTTCATTTCCCAGCCAAGAAACCAGTCAATTCGAGCGGATGCCACTTCGAGCGAAGGCCAATTCGAGCGAATTCGAGCGGATTTTTTTTTTTTTTGGAGCGGATGCAGTGGTATATAACTGTTTGTTATTTTCTTGTGTTTATATGGAGTTTAATGATTTATCGATTGTAAAGGTTGTGATAGTTATTGGAAATATAATTTATATATTCATTCTATTAATAGGTATAATAAGTTTGAATAATTATTGATGAGAGTGATTGTTGTGTATGCCATAAAATCTTCTGTCATACATTCAGAGCTTTTGGGGTTTCATTGTTGAGTTTGCTTTGAAACCAAAACAAATTTAAACGAGCGTAGACAGCAATGATAGCAATTTTATTGTACTTTATAAAAGGATATAAATATAGTACTGTAAAATATTCATTTTGTGTATAAGGTGTCTATATAGTTAATACTATTAAGTTTGTATCGACCAACGAAAACACTGGAACCATGTCATGAAACCTATTCCGTGTACACCAAGTTCTTCCTTTATAATTGTTATGTTGTGTAATAATAAACTATAGTTTTAAATTGTGAAACTTGTACATAAGGTATGCAGCTGTATATAGTTGTAAATGATAAAATAAATGTGAACTGGCTTGCTTTTCAATACCTTGTACTGCTGTAGATATGTGTATGAGAGGTGAAGGTGAACTCTGTGGGTATAAATCAGATATTTATCTTCGTATTTTCTCCTTATTAGATGTAGGCCGAATCGTTGGTTTTGGTATGAACGGGCTACTTTGAAAGCAAAGGTGATGAAAAAAGCTTCCTAAATTATACCAGAGAGTTTCTACTAGTGTTCATAGATTAAGTGAGTGCGACTTGAGATCACTGTACATTCTTTTGTCCTAGTATAACGGAAATTCCCTATTGTGTCAAACCTGTGCCGGTATTCCATTCGTCTTGACAGTGTAAAAATTATATAATAACTTATACCGGTATTGCCACATCAGATAAAAAAAAAAACACTGGTGTAAACATGGGTGTGACACAGGATAACATTGACAAAAATAANAACAATAATAATAATAATAATAATAATAATAATAATAATAATAATAATAATAATAAACATAATAATAATAATAATAATAATAATAATAATAATAATAATAATAATAATAATAATAATAATAATAATAATAATATTAATAATAATAATAATAACACTATCCTCTCGAAATCTGTATTTCCTAATTAAACTAAGAGGATTGTTTCCAATAGGGTCTAGAAAACATTTTCAAAACAATTTTCAAGAAAACAAAACTGTTTACAACTTACAATGCCCGAAGCTGTCTCTTATACACATCTAGATGTGTATAAGAGACAGATATTAACCTGTAGTTTATATATAAGAAGAATTGTTTCTAACAGGTACTTGGTGTGGTAC
>NW_022689540.1:496712-499295 GCF_011630105.1 Anneissia japonica | reverse complement strand
GTGGGTGTCTGTTCATAAGTGGTAGCGTCCGATAACTGTCGTAGTCCTTCAGCGATGTAGAGGTCTTTTTGCCATACGACTGTAGCACCTCCCTTGTCAGCAGGTTTAATAATCAGATTGTGGTTGTTTTTCAGAGAGCGCAATGCATTTAGTTCTCCACGGCTGAGGTTCTTGCTTCTGACATGGCGTTTCAGGTTTAAATTATTGATGTCATGACGGCATTTGTTGATGTACAGATCTAAAGCAGCGAATTTTCCTAGTGGTGGAGTCCAATCGGAGTTATTGGAAACTAGGCAAGTGAATTCATCCGTTTTATTAGTTAGAGTGTCCTGGTTATGAAAGTGTGCTTTAAGTTGCAGTTTACGGTAGTACTGTTCCAGATCATACTTAACTTGAAATTCATCAATAGTCTCGCGTTTAGGAACAAATGACAGACCTTTAGAGAGCACAGACCTTTCTTCAGCAGTTAGTTCAAGATCCGATGGAATGGTCACAACTAGCTTAGATGTATCAGGTGAGGTGTTAGTAGCGGTAGACGACTTCCTTGCATGTTTCAGCTTATCGAGTTTAGTTTTCTTAGCAGTGGTAAGACAGTCATAATATTTTCTGTTCAGCATATGGACAACATGACGTATGTAGTTAAATTCAGTGGTACTACAGGAGGCTTTAAGTAAGTTGCGAAATTGTTCCATCTTGGCACTTGTAATTTGGCAAGAGACTTGAAAAGAGCGTAAACTGGATCGCATAATTCTTCTTGAGCAGTCTATAATAGGTTTGGACACAATATCAGAGTGAACATTGGCAATAAACGGCCTCCAATTTGATCGAAATCCTTTTGGAATGATGTTAGATTTAAGGCACGTAGAAATGAAGTTAACATGATTACAGAATCTGGTCTTATTAAACGTGGCTACTCCAAACTGGAAAGCGAAATGTTCTAAAGTTGCAGGATACATTTTGAAGTCTTCACATAGATGTTGACGAAGTTGAAGTAGAAGTTTTTTAGGGTCTTCCATAGAGTACCGATAATAGTCAAAACAAAGAGTAGAAGTCCGGTGGTTGCAGCAAATGATGATAGAAAATATATATAAAAAACTGGAAGGCTGCATTGGCAAACAAAATAGTAAAAACAAAAAACTCCGGAGAGAAGGTAATAAGGTATATATTTATTTAATAGTGAGCAAACGTTTTCGGTTATCAACCTTTGTCAAGCTGAAGAAAAGTATGATGAGAGCAAAATATATATAGTAAATAGAAGGCTCAAAACATGGCTTAAAAAATTATGGAATATATATATATATACATACATACATGTATATATATATATATATATAATATATATATTTATTTATTTATTGTAAACCCAGATTTGGATCTAAAGTTCGAGGGACACGAACAGGCATAATATTCAACAACCAAATGGATGATTTTAGTACAGCCGCTACAGTCAACTCATTCCGTGTTCCCGCGTCACACTCAAACTTCATCAAGCCTGGAAAACGACCAATGTCCTCCATGTGCCCTTCGATATTTGTCGATGAATCGAATAAAGTGCATTTGGTAATTGGTGCATCGGGAGGTACCAGGATAACAACGGGAACCGCCTTAGTATGTTAATTTATGTACATTGTATGTCACAGTTCAGTGGTAGAATGAAATAAAAATTTAGTGTTCATAGGCATTTTGGGATTCATATCTAATTGTGCTATTAAAGGAGATCAGCCGCATCTGATAATAATTCTGTGCCACTTCACTGGGCCCTAGCTGGTGATTGTATCGTCCTGATGGTCCTTATATATCGAGGGCTGGGATATCATCGCATCATAATTTCTAATAGACCTTTTTCTGGTCACCAGTTTTACGAGATTGCTGATCTTGCATGATCTTAAACCATACCTGACAAATTTTCACGGTCTTATGACATATTGCGTCATTATAAGATGCGACTTTATATCCCATTTTGGATCAGTCTGCTACTATGGCTGCTGCTGCTGCTAGTACTAATAACAACATTTGTATTTTCTTTATGTCTTGTTCGTCTTTATTTTACGATAGGCAATCATCAACACATTGTGGTTTGGAAAAGACATAGAACATGCAATCAAGGAACCAAGAATCCATCACCAACTCTACCCACATCATATTCTATATGAAAATGATTTTAATCAGGTAAGAAGGTGGTATTAATAGGGCTCGACTTAACGAATCCACAAGTATCGTTTTTCCTTTTTCTATCTTTTGAGCTAAATTGCGGCAATATTACAAGAAATTTACATTTATAAAAATTAATGTAGCAAAAATATTTACGTAATTGAAACATATGCGAATTAAGAGTAGACATAAGACTCTTATATGAACAGGGGCGGCGCCAGGAATCATATTCGCATAATATTATATACTCCATTCGTATAATACATACTTCAAGTATCGAAATGCACGCCATCGTGTCGGGATTCAAATTCCCAACAAAGTTCCATATGAATATGAATATGAATAATATTATATATATCTGTCTCTTATACACATCTAGATGTGTATAAGAGACAGTTCCTAAACTTAGCGAAAAATATTAGCACATATTGC
>NW_022689540.1:488563-496396 GCF_011630105.1 Anneissia japonica | reverse complement strand
GGCCTATTATTTATTTTGTAGAAAGGGATTTGCGATGGGCAGAGATTATGCTCTCTACTGAGTGCTCTTGTTGCTGTTATTATTATTATTATTATTATTATTATTATTATTATTATTTTTATTATTATTATTATTATTATTATTATTATTATTATTATTATTATTATTATTATTATTATTATTATCATCATTATCATCATCCTCGGGACTTTTGAACTAGGTGTTAACCACCATTATTAGTCCTAGTACTTTGGTAATACATCATGGTAATACTATATTCATAATCTGTTGCTTGTACAATTTGTTTGAGCTTTCTCTTGTTCTTTCATTGTTATTTGTTTGGATGAATAAAGAATAAACAATAAACGAATGAAGTATCGTCGTCGTTATTGTCTTCATTATCATCATCATCATCTTCATCAAATTGGTAATGTTTCATCGAACATTATTGTAACAAACATCGAGTAACCTGTTAAACTATCTGAAGACTATATCATATTTTGTAAAATAAAAAAAAATCTGAATCTGAATCTGAATTATCATCATCATCATCATCATCATCATCATCATCATCATCATCATCATCATCATCATCATCACTCTGCTCAGTACACTGCAGTAGTGTGAGTGCACTCGTGTGGCTTGTTTGCTTCCCTCTAGATTGATTGCATGAACAACATAAACCAAGCTAGGACAATCGTGATTGCACAAGTATTGCTTAATAAAAGTAGCATGACTATTATTATATAAATATAATGATTCGTCTAGAAACATATGCGTTTGGATCTTGTTCACAACCCTGTTCACAACCATACAGAGAACTCTGAAACTTAAAGTAAAAGGTAAATTTCCATTGTTAATGAAACAGCCGTGTAGGCCCTAGCTAGTTAGTTGGCCTCTAGCGTAGCGTTAAGGCTGGGTACTTGGAGTGGCCGAGTCCAGAACTTTGCTTCGACGGAGGCCTGAGAGAGAGAGATCCGGGCTAGCCTAGGCCTACGCCAGATTGCCGAATGGAGGCTGCTGAATTTTGCAGAACAGACGGGAGTCAATACTTTCAATGAGATAATTGAGAAATAATTGGAGGTCTTCGTTTTTCTGGTCTTCGTTTTGTAGACACCCATGATATAGCCTATAGGGTGTCTAGCTAGGGCTAGGCATATAGGCCTAGGCCTAATATGAAACAAAGATTCTTGCTTGAAAATTTCACAAACAGACGCCCAAAAAATGTCGTATTAATTTTGATTTTGTGACAGCCTGGCGTATTATCAAAATAAAAAGAAAAAATATTGGTCTTCAGTCTTCGTTTTACAGACACCCCATAACAGACCATAGTTTGCTGAATACCACCTTGCCGACTTAAAATCCTTTGCCATTTTTTGACATCTTAGATTTTGCTGAATGTAGTTGAAAATTTAAATCTGTCAATCAAATAGGCTATGCATAGGTCCTACCCCCTTAATGAAATTCCGGTGGTGGGGGGTGGGGGTGTGGGGAAGAGGCCTAGGGCCTACAATACAATAGGGAGACCTACAGTAATCATGCCTACTGTATTGCTGATTATGTGCCTCTGGCAAATCTTTTTTGTAATTTATAAATTATTAGTATTTATTAATATTATTCATTAATAATAACTTTGTTACAGTATTTCATTTAAAATATATTTAGAATGCATTGGTCATAATTGGAACTTGTTACTCAGACAAATACTCTCTGTAATTTTATAAAATGTAGGCCTACAACATGCAGACTTCATACATACCTCCTGACACAATATCTACATCACCAATGGAGATCATCAATAAAATGTGTCCTCCAAAAGATCCTGATGATGTTGATTGCAAAATGAATACAAAACAACCAACCAGTAGAAGGAAACAAAATAGGAAAGGAGTGAAAGATGGAGAACAAAGACAATTTGTGAGTTTATCTAACAAACTAGAAATTGTGAAGTTGTTTGGTGGATTACAACTTGCAGAAAATGAAGGACATGATGTTGAAGAGCACCAGGTTACACAACTCCCAGGTAAGTTTATATAAAGGTGATTCTACGAATATTCAGAATCAATTATTTATAACAAGCAGCCTAAGGCTTTGAATGTTGAACAAAATCATGTACAGTATATGCAACATTTATAAAAATACACTCTTAATTACCAACTAATTTATAAATAATATAACATCAAAAAATTGTCACTAAAAAGTACTGTATAACAATTATTACTATATAATTTTTGTATAATTGTTATTAATGTGTTTAATTTTAAATTAAAATTTATATTATTATACATTTATTTCGTAGTGGAATGATTGCTTTTTGTGGGTGTGTTATTATGTTTATTGTTGATATGATATATTTTTGTATACAGTGTTTATATTTCATATATTATTTATAAAACCTGTTAGTGGCAGTGTTCCGTGTATCTGTTGGTCTTTGAATGAATAAAAAATAATAAATATTCATATTTTGATTTGATTGTTTCTCTGTAAGTATTGTATATATCTGCTTTGATAATAGTATTAAATATATGATATTATGAAGTGTACAATTATCCGTAAAAAATGCTACACCACCACCGTGATAGTAAACTTTTTGATTACATCTATTGACCATCTTATTTTACGTTTGCTTTCTCCCTGAAAGCGCCATAATAATTCCTTTTCTTAATTTTCTTTTCCAATGATCAATATTTACCCACCACACTTACTTGAATTTGTTCAACGCATGGTTTAGTTATTTTAAGGTTCACTGATGCATTATGGTATTACATCACTTAAATCAGATAGTGCTATCATATTTGTAACCTCACAGCTAGACATTCATATTTCTAAAAAGTTTTCAATACATGTTTACTTTCCAGAACGTTTTGCACTTGCAACTTCAGACAAAATGTTTTGCTCTTTCTGCTCATGTCCTTTTGAGAACAGATTACAACAGGTATGAACATCTATGTGTCTAATATTTTACTGAAAACTATATTTTAGTAATAGTAATGATTTTACTGTATAATATTAATTATCATAGTAGTAATTATGATAATTATAATGTTTTGCATTTTCATGAGTATTGTACATAATTTAAATTGACTAATTGTAATTTTAATTGACTGTGTTCGGTTTGATAATAGCTTCTTTACCAACTACTTAAAATTTAACATCTATTTGATTTACTTTTTCTTTTTGCAGAAAGACCACTATAAATTAGATTGGCACAGGTTTAACTTAAAGCAAAGGATCATGGGGAAGCAACCCATATTGGAAGAAGATTTTGAGAAAATAACAGGTAATGTGTTTATTATTTAATGACATGAAAATAATAATGACAAGAAGACTGATGATGTATATGATGATTTTCTACTTTATTATATCAATTTTCAGATAATGTTTCCAGTATCTCGGGATCTGAAAGCAGCACGTCAGAGAGTGATGTGAAAGAAGATGATCTATCACCAACATCATTCAAGAAGATTTCATTTCCTCATGCAAGAAGTCATGCAGGTAGACAAAGTGAGACAGAAAGCGATGATGAAGCATCACCTAATCACAGAAGACAGCCGAAAGTGCATTTCAGGAATGCCAGTGGTCATGTGATCTCTGTTCACCGGTGCCTGTTACATGGAAAGAAGGTTAGGTCAAAATAATATTTCTTTGTATTGTTAATAATAATTCTCACGGGTGGATCCAGAGATGTCTGAATGAGATGGGGGGAAATTGAAAGACAATACCCAAGGAGGTCCGAACATTTTTGTTTTCTAGAGGCCTGGAAATAAACTGTGAAGTGTTTTAGTTTTTGTTTTTTTTATTTATTAATTTTTTTTTTCCCCAATAGAATATTCCGAGTCAGGATTCCGAGCTTTCGTCGTTGGCAAAAAGTTTGCCTGAACGTCTGCAATGGTTGATTTTAATGGCTGGAGGTGGCCATTTTGCTGGAGCAGTGTTTCATGGGTAAATACTTAAATGTATTGTGTATTCTCAAGAAATAATAATTCACTGATTGAAACTATATCTTAGGTTTTAATGTATTGTGATTCTATTCAAGACATAAATATATGTATATATTTAAAACCTATATTTAACATGAGTTATTTTCTAGAAGCTTTTTTTTTTTAAAATAATTGCTTGTGTTCTATGTTAAAGTAAAAATTTAGAAATGTTAAATGACTGTACAATGTAAATATTAACAGATGCAGTAACGGTATCATCATGTTAACATCCTTTGATTTTGAATCATTAGTGAAACTGTAGTGGTGCACAAGACATTCCATAGGTATACTGTGAGAGCCAAGCGAGGCACATCTCAGGGACTCCATGATAAACAGGCGGGAAAAATCTCAAAGTATGTATATTTTAACCTAACACATTATTCAAAGTAAACCACTACATAATAGACAGTGGCAAATTCTAGAGGGCCCCACCTCCTCCCAAATTTGTCAAAATTATAAGAAAACGTGAACAAAAAAGGAAAATTATAATCAAGATTACGTGTCAGAGTGCCATTTCCGGCCAACTAGAGGTGCCACAATCATAAATATGCTTTACCTCAGCCCCAACCATGGTGAGGCTAAGGTGGTCTAGATTCTCCATCTGTGAAAGTCCCTACCTGGTGGGGCCCCCTCTGTTTTGAATTCCTGGATCTGCCACTGTTAAAAATGAAAAATTCATTTAGACCAGATTAAAAATAGATTGTATGAAACAGAAAATCTGAAATAGGTATTGCTATTTTTTTCAGGTCAGTCGGTGCTAATTTAAGACGTTATAATGAAGCAGCATTGATTGATGATATTCACCAGGTGTTAAAATCATGGGAGGAACACATCAACGCTTGCACACATGTGTTCCTACGTGCACCCAGCCACAATCGTACGATTTTCATAGGAGGGAAAAATGCTGTTTTTGATAAGAATGACCTCCGGGTTGTTAACATCCCTTTTGCCACACGAAGACCAACGTTCAGGGAACTGAAGCGTGTTCAGGAGATTCTTAGTACAGTGCAAATTTATGGTAAGCAAAATCCACATGAGATTATTTATTTACATTTCAGGTAAGGTATGTATGCCAAAACAAGTGCACATGTACAAAATACTTTCTTGAAACCTTATCAAGTCACATATCAAAATGGTGTGTCTAATATTATGGAACGAGTAAATTCGTCACTGGCAATGGGATAGTACTTTCTATGGCCTCTTCAAGTGTGAGTTTTGTCATCCGCTTTTTGCATGGGTCGGTATATGTTCAGAGGGTGCCCTCATTCGCGTCATCTTTTGGACTTCGCGTAATCTTTTGGCCAGCAACATAACACAACAAACATACATACGTTATTTGTATGTTATGGTCTAGGTGTATCTTCCCCAAACTATCAGCTGTTAAGTCTGTGGTTCTACAATGTATAACAATGAGGTAATAAACGCTAGAATGTTACCCCGGTTTTGTAGAGTATAGCCGTCCCTGGCGCCATCAGCACTACCATGGGGAACAAGTTGCTGGCAGCAAACGTGTTGATAGCCAGGATTATATTCTGATTTTCACAGAACCTGGAACTGATATAAACAGTCTAATGAGAAAGTCACCAACGAGAACTGAAGATTTTGTAGGGAAGAACCTTACAGAAGAAGCATCTCCTGATGCAGTTGACAGTGAAAGAGTAGATGATGAAATACAAAGAAGGAAGTGTCAAGAACCTGTACCACAGGAAGCTAAGACTCTTGCAGGTAAACCAGTGATGTATAATTCATCTTTCTTCTCCTCAATCCTGATTTAATGTTATTTTTGATAGCTAATATGTACATGCACTCATTGTTTTAATATAATCTTCACATTTATCATTTTTATCATCATTGCAATCTTGTTTGAAAAAAATGTGTTGTTATTGTTATTTTCATTGTAGATTTAGAATCAGATGATGGATGTGCAAATATAGAACTAGTCTTTGAGGAAGTAACAACATCAACTGACCACCTTAAGGAGTTTGATATTTCCAAAAAAAAAAGGAGGAAAAGAAAACCGAAAGTGAAAGACGAGGAAAATAAGCAAGAAAATAAAGGTACATTTACATTATTATTAGTATTTATTATTTTATGGTCATTTATGTAATTGAGACCTATCCCTTTTAGGTTATGAAGTGCTTTTCCTGGTCAATCATAAACAATGGGAAAACTTATCAGTTCCCTATGGAATGTTCTTATTCCGACAGTTAATGCAGTCTACCTGAGCATGTTCTTTCCACTGAATGTATCCATGTTTAGTTTGATTTTGTGCATATACGATCACTCTAACATAAAAACCTACTGTGTATTTAAATGCAAGTTTGAACAGCTATTCAATTTGACCAAGATAGAGTTGTATTTTGTCTTGGTCAAAATCAGTTAAATTCAGTCTCCTAGCTCCATTGGAAGAGTAACAGAATTGTAATCTTAAGGCATTGTGTTTGATACCCAAAACCAACAATACAGTTTGTTTCCCATACTAAACTACTGTGTTTAATTTTATCATATCTAATATTAAATGTTATATATAAATTTCCCCAGATAACTGAATGACTATTGGAAATACATTAACTCTGCTGTCTTCTATCTTTACAGATCCCTCTCTGAAGATCCTACAGTATGATGCTTACACAGCATGTAAAACTGGAAATACTTGTGTTTTGAAAGATCTGCTGTCTACTCAAAATTCTAATAATGACCAACCAAAATCAAATACACAGTCAGATGATGCCCCAGTTAATGTAGACACAGTAAAGATAATTAATGAGGCTTTAGATGCAAGCAATATTACCTTACTTCATGTAGCTGCAGAAACAGGTCAAATGTCAATTGTCCGCACTCTGTTAGAAGCAGGTGCTGACCCAACACTGAGGTAAATTAATTTTAATTTATTCTCTTTAAAGAAAATAATTGGAGTATTAATTATTTCTAATTAAAATGGAGCCTGGATATACCAGAGGCAGATAATTGATATCGGCTGCATACACAGTGGCAAAATCGTTAAATGTCATCATTGTCATAATCATCCTCATTGTTATTATAATTCATTTGTGAATGAAATTGGAATAAATATGAAATCTTTAGGTGAGTGTTAGAAGAAATATTTTGCCTTACTTTATTTACAAAGATTTTAATTGTTGTTTTTTTTTGTATTGTCTTTCTCTAATAGAAATAGCAAAGGACTCCCACCATTTTGTGTTTCTAAAGACAAAGAAACAAGAAATGAATTTAGACGGTACATGGGTGCATTCCCAGATCAACATGACTATGCTAAAGCCCAGGTAAAATGAATACCTTACATGAACTACATTGTTACCTATGTACAAACACACATGCTTCTCTACATCTTATGTATTAAACAACTAGACTATTTCAAATTTATTTATTTTTGTATTGTCCTCTATCTAGATACCCAGTCCACTAACACCAGAAATGGAACTAGAAAAGGCTGCAAAAAATGCTGAAAGGAAAAAGGCTCAGAAAAAGATTAAGAAGACCAAACAAAAGGTTTGTTTTAATACAGGGGCGGATTGCTATAAAACGGTCTTAACTGGTAGTCTTAACTCCTCGAATAAAGCCGGCTTTATCACTTAGACGGTTAGACTTGCCACAAGTCTCTTATTTGTTATTATTTTTCTCATTCTGGATAGCGCCACCAACGAGAAAGTTAATTTAGAGATAGACGGAATAAGCAACTTGTAAAACACTGAAAGCAGGCGCCAGGATGCCAAAAGAATGACGTAATCTTATATTCCGTATTTGGATAAATGGGCGGACCGAAATAAACAATTTCAACCAATCAAATGTTTATATTTTTGGAGCCACGAAACTGAGTCACTCGCGTCGACTAGTT
>NW_022689540.1:479808-488505 GCF_011630105.1 Anneissia japonica | reverse complement strand
ATGTTGGCAATGGCAAAAACAATTAAGCTTAGACTAGATGGCATACCATACAAATACAACAAAACTTTAACTTTCCAGGAAGATGGCTCAGGCCTCGTCTGGATGGAGTCAGGAGTAGTAGGCCTAGCCTAGACTAGTAGTAGAGGCTTGGCGGATTTTTAAGTTCTTACTTATACAGAGGCCTACCTTTTTAACAATATTCTACCCTAAAGGCCTAAATCTGTAGCAGCTAGCGGTGAGCAAGGTTCCTAGTATAGCCTACGGTTATCAGTCCATGTCGTTCTCAGCAGGCCAGAACTATTATACTAACTGTTTTAATTCAAGTAGGTAGCCAAAAGGGAGCTGGAGCTTGTTCTAGTCAAGACATCCGCATCTTCAATTTTGGAAATTTACAAAGATTGATTAATATGCATGAAGTTAGCCAATCACGTGATTTACAAAATCAGTCATGCATACGATATCCCACATCAAATTTGATGTGGGAAATTGCACGCATGAATCGTTTGCCCAGGCCCTAATTCGAAAAAAAAAGAAATCGAGTATGGGACGCCAATTAAATTAGGTATGGCGCGCACTAAGTGCAATAAAGAGTGAGTAACCTAAAATTATGGCCTGGAACCCAGGCTATTAGACAGTCTTACTAAAGTCATACCTCTAAGACCATTGCTATAAAACAGTCTTTTCTAAGACCGCTTTGAGTATTGAAATGCAAACAAGCACTCCCTGGTAACATAAGATTGAGGGCGACGTCATGCGTGCTCGACGCATGCAAATGTTTCGAAACAAACGTAAATAAACGCCGTAGACCTATTTTTACAGACGCTGAGAAGTGTGCAGAGTATTAGTCATTCAATTCTCCGACTTTGACGATCTAGGCCTAGGTGTTGCCATTGCACTGTTGAATTTATCAGCAGAACGTCATGATGAAAATGATTTAAGACCGTTTTAAGCCTCCTCTGAGTGGCTTTAAAATTTAAGACGGCTAACTGGTTAGACCGAAGTATAGCAATGGTCTATAATCATAGACCAGTAGTGACGTCACGATTATAGCCGGCTAACCGTTAAGACCGTCTAAAGACCGCTTATAGCAATCCGCCCCAGGTCTCCCTCCAATTAAAGACCACTTTTTGTACTGGCGTTTCCATGGTCTTTAGCAGCTTTGGGCCCTACTTAGAATAATAAAGATGAAACACATTTGTTAATTTGGGACCACAGAAAAGTTGTCTTTAATTGGAGAATCTGTAATTAGAGGCAGACTGTATATGCTAATTAGAGCCAGTTGTTATCAGAATTCAGTAATTACATTTTTAAAACACCTAGAAGGATCGATGCTATCTAACTGAAAGTATTGTGCAAAACATGAGGATTCAAATTGTTTAACATAAAAACTAATATTAAATATAACAGTTAATATCATCTGAAAACTAGACAGAAGGGTGGTTATTTTTTACCATGGTGGCACAAAATGACAGCATAAATGCACGCAAACACATGCATTTGAGGGACAACGTGTGGGTGTGTGTGTGTATGGGTAATAGCAAAGAATATAAATAGAACAAGAGAGGGTACTCCTGTTTGTAAAAACGTCACGTCTTTGTAGAAAGCCTGCTGACGGCTATATGTTCACCTGCATTCATTTGCATACTGAAGTACGCCTGCTATTTACTTGGTAAGTAGAAAAACAGACAAACAGACCGTGCGCGGTGGAGGACGCGGCAGGATGCAGGGGAATATACAAACGACAGCGGGCATCCTACACTGGCTGCTTGGGGGTATCGTTGGTTTACGTTCTCAATGAGCGTACTGTAGTTGGCTCTCTTGTTCTATTTATACTCTTTGGTAATGGTGAAGAATTGGAATCTGTGTTTAAGTAAAATAAGCCTAACATATGCTCCTGATGAGAACCTGTATAACATTATAATTTTTATTTACTTTTCATTTCTCAGGAACAAAGGGAAGAGCAAAAGAAGCAGGATGAGGAGGAACAGAAGAAGAAATGGTTTATGTCACTGAGTGATCGGGAAAAACGGGCAGTTGCAGCAGAACGGAGATTGATGAAGGATTCATCAATTTCATCCGGAGCACTGTAAGTTACTTCCATTGAAATCAAATGAAAATAAATAAAATGAAATGAAAGTGCACTAAAATTTAGTGATGTTATAGAAAGGATACAGACTATTTGCATATGTTGTATGCTAGAATCTTCATCTCCATTGTTCATGGAGACTTTAAAATCCTTTATAGTTTATTATGTATATTTATGATAAATAATCCCGACAAAATTCCTAATACTAATAATTCCTGAAAGAATAGTACTGTAGTTGCTATGATAGTCCAGTAGGGTGGCCTTTCTTTGTCCCTTGATGCTCATATGTTGTCATTACATAACGCTAACACTGAACACCTGTAAAATACTATTATGCAACTTCTATCCTACATTTTCTTTATATTCATGTTATTTTTATCCACCTAGGCGATGTTGGCTCTGCGGCAAGACTGTTGCAGGAAAACCATTCTCATATCTGGAGTTTAACTTCTGCAGCATTGAGTGTCTCAAAAAACACAAAGCAAGTAATAAATGATGTCACAACCCATGCTGATGCCTCCAAACTTCACCTGAAACGTCTATATCTTCAGCAAAATTTATGATTATTGTTGGTTTTGCTACAATTTAGTTGCAATTTGATGTAGTAAGCAACATTAGTCAACATGGTGCAGTGTCCATATTTGACTACATAAATATTCTCAAAGTATACTGATGATCAACTGTGTTTTTACATGATAAATCTAGGGCTCCTTACACTCAGCTGCCATTAGGCTGTCTTAATGTTTGAGACAAACTTCAAAGACCATTGGTTGATGTTACAGTTCCAGAGAGCCCATCTTCCTTTATTCGAAAGGTTCATATTCGTTTTAATTCTTTGTTATTGTGATTTTTCTGTTTTGGTTATTTGTGATTGGGGATGGGCCAACCAGCACTACTACAGCTCACTGGTTCAGTCCAGTTCTGGTCTTCCCATTTTGTTTTTGGACCAAATATATAATGAAATGAAATAGTATTCAGTATTTTGTAAGTATAATTAATCATGAATAATTTATTAAATTAATTATTCATGTGAACTACTGAAAAATGACTGTAATGTTTGATTAAAACACGTCAAAATAATAATGTTGCAATTATTTGTGTTCACTTTAGAAAATGAGTAAAATATTTCATATTTTTAAATTTCAACCATGCTTTGTAATCTACAGCTATTAAAAATAGCAACATCCTCAGCTGTCCCTCTTCAATTGGATGTGAATTATAATAGCGCTTTCCACTAAGCCCCGCCCCTTTGATGTTGTTAAGGTCCCATTATACGACAATGTTAAAAATATGTAAACAACATCCTTTTGTGGGACAACACGCTTTGAGACGCATGTACTCCACGCTCTGTTCTGATTGGTCAGTTCTGAAGTTTGATTGACACTCTGGATAGTTCCATTTTACCATATATGCAACAACTCACGATAAACTACTATGGATAATCCAATTTGTAATAATTGAATAAAACGGAAAAAATCTTAAGTTTAAAAAAAAGATGTTTGTATGTGCCATTGTTGGATGAAAACTGGTAATGCCCCAGAGATACATTTGAATTTTATTTCGTTTTTGAATTTTATAGTAAACATATATCATCGTGTCTATAATCTAGTTACTGTACTATACATTTTATCTAGGTGTGAAGTTGGTTTAGATGTAATTTCGTTGAACTCGTGGCTTTCTACTCTATACTTCTTGTTGCTGTGATGGACGGCTTAGTATTAAAATTGATCGGTTGTGTGCACGCCATTTCCGCCATATTTGGTTGATTCTCCCTTTCAAAACGTACATGATTATGGACAAGCAGAATAAATCAAAACCAGTATAGACAGGGAAAAGGACCTGTGCCGCTGTTGATTCACGCTCTATAGTGGCTGCAGCACTTGTGCTTAACATCGCCCAGCACACGTACACACCAGTTGTCAATATAAAGGAACTGGCTAGCAAGAACAGGCATATGTAGAGTTTATCCAGTGTCGTCATCGGGATGCATTTCCACTGCAAAGATAATATAATTAGCTATGTAAATGTATGATTATGTTAATAATAATTCGCTTCTTGCATTACTGCGTTTTCTTTGATCAACTATCAAGGACACAATTATAACACACGTTTGTGGGACATGTGTGTTTGTGGGACAAACGCGTATTCTTACCGATGTTTTGATTGGCAAGTTGTTAAGTTGATCCTGCGGAAAGGTAGGCCTACCCTTTGTCGAGCACAGTGGAAATCAGGGAGGTCCCTCTTCACATGGTCTCCTAATAAAGACGGACCATCCAGTTACAGCCCACCTTTAACCACTTTAACTAAGGCCATCTCTAATTAAAGCCCAAAACGAACGCTTATCTTTTATGCTGTAATAATTTTTTTTTTCTGATGGAAGACCAAATCTGCTAAAGGACCATGAAAAAAATCGGTCCCAAAAATTGGTCCATGGAAACTTTATTCTATTAGGCAGCCTTTCTTAATTTTGAGTTCATGTATAACCATCACACACCCAACGCATAAAGTCTGTTGTTAAGTGACCTTTTGAAACATCATATTGTCTTGGTTTCTTTTTTGGTTAAATAAGAATGACACAAGAATTTCGAATTTGGGGTTGGTCAATATTACACAAAGGGGGTTTTACTATGGACACATAAGATATAGCAAATGTACAGAGTATAGAGGGAGCTGTTGGCAATGTTATTACAGTAATTACCACCAAACTTACATGAGCAATATCGAGCATGTTTAACGTTCTTATTCTAAAACGGTAACCACAAAGTTCGCACTTTTTAAGTCCTCTCTGTACAACCCAATTTGACAGACAACTTTGATGACAATACTGCATTGTTCCTGCACATGTGCAAGCGGGTGGTTGGATAAAACTTTCATGTTTGTCTCCCATGTAACAAATCCTGCAGAGCTTTCCATCCAGTCCTTCATCCGACGTGCTTCGAATGCTTCCAGTGTCTATTGAGTAAAAGAAGTTAGGGCGGCAACCACCAGGTTCACAAGGATTTACTTCACACGATGTTGATTTTGTCTGCTCTCGATGGCCAATCTCCTGGTTCTGAGCAACAATTCCCGACGATGGTGAATCATCCGCATATGAATTTGTGACAAGTGCTGTATCGCTTATTACAGAATTATTTTGTTTAACCTCACTTTTCGTCATAGGCCTATAAGCAAATATAATGTTTAGCCCATCATTTAACTGTTGACATGACCAACCCACACCAGACGCCGACGCACTGGTTTGGATACTCACATAATTTTCAAATTTGGGTCGGTCATTGATGACACTGTCAGAATTTGGTGAAAAATCGTCTCGACGTTTAGTAATATATTTATTAATAGATCTTCTACTCTGCTCCAAAGTATACTCATAGTTGTAATTGGGATTGTCATTAGACGAAATAGGGAAATGAAAAGAAAAATCCTGCAACGCAAGTGTTGTTTCAATTTTGTCAGGGCTTATGCACCTGTCTCGATCAGGATCAGCTTCTGAGCTGTCTTGCTCAGTTTCTTCCATATCGCATCGTCTCTTATAAATTTTGGCATTTGGACTTTTTGTCTTTAACCGTTGGCGCGCACCTTGCGCGAAATTGTACGCGACGCGTATCCCGGGTTGCGAGCAAAACGCCTCCGATCAAGGAACGCAGTGGCGGATCCAGGGGAGGTTCAAGGGGTTCGGACGAACCCTCCCCCCACCACTATGTGAAGAAACAACTTAATAGTACTGGTCCTGGCTTACGAATGGCATGCTAACCTACCAATTAGGCATAGTCATGTAGCAGATCGGACAAATAGGCTTAGCCCAATTCAATTAGATAATATTAACACTGTTTATGGTTCGACGTCGTACTAATTTATAGCCTATACGAAGTGCGTTCTTTAGGACTATCGGTTCATTAATCCATGGAAGAAAGACTACGTATCCAACCAGGCCTACTCAATATTGTTTAAATATAATAATATATTGCCTATGTCTTCGTTTTTTTTCTCTCTCTCTCTCTATGTATAGGCCTAAGAATGAGATAAAAATCACCTGACCTGTTTTTAAGAGAGGGAAAACCTCGAATTTTGAAGAAATAAAAGGTCCGATTAAAAGACACCTAAGAAGTCGGGAATGCTCATTTCCGGCCATCTAGGAATCAAAATTTTCCCGGACCCCCTTTTATTTTCGGTTTTTTGGAACATTTTGAATCCCCCTCTTTCAAATCCTGGATCCGCCCCTGGAACGTAACCAAAGACGTAACTTTCAATAGGGTAAGCACTGCACTGGGTAATAAAAAGTGCATACAACCGTCAGTGGGCGTCCTACGCAGGCGTGACGTTTTCAAAAACGGGAGTACGCTCTCTTGTTCTATTTATACCATAGAGATATAATAGCTCTATGATTTATACTCTTAACACAAGGTCACTCCACCAAGCGAACATTAAGTTATAGCACTAAAGGGCTTCTTCATACCCCTAAAGCATTCACACAGTCATATGGCAATTGTGCCTTTTCAGTTGCTTCTCCAACCAACTGGAATAACATTCCATTAGGCCTACACATCAAAAATGCAACTTCCATCATTATTACATTTAAATCTCTTCTTAAAAGTCATTTTTTATCTGACTAATGTTATGGTTGATAAGATGGCCCCCAAACTGCTAAATACCGGGATGGTGTCCGGTGGGGGATAGTTTAACCAATTGTAGTTAAGAGTAAAATACAGTACCGTATTTAAGAGTAGTAAGCCTAGCTTAAGGTAGTTAGGGACGTCCTGGGTACAACAATAAACTCCATCCAGTCGAAGCCGTCGGCGACTAAACTGACAACCCTCTCAGATATGTCTTTGTGGCTGCTGAGGGGAGGGTGTTATGATCACTGCTAGCAGCAAGAAAAACCAATAGCTGAACAAAGGGCGGATGAGCTCCTCGGAGTCAACGGCCAACCATTAATTAGTTTAAGGAATAGGAGTAGTTTAGTCTCATTGTTATTATGGTTACTATTATTTTATTTTATTGTTATTTGTATTTTCTCGGTTGGCCTATATTATTTCTTTGTAAAGCACATAGGGGCAATGTGCAATATGCACTATATAAAGATAACATTATTATTATTATTGTTATTATTATCCTGTTGAATATTAGCCGTAATAATTTTCATAGTATCTATAATTTATCATTGCAATTTACTAGTGAATCTGAGATTTCATTATTTGCATTATTCGCAATAGATACAATACTAATAATAATCCATCAACAAAATGTGACTTTTACAAAAAAAAACAAAAAAAAAAAAACCTGTTTTTAAAGACATATTGTATTATATTAAAACTCTTATTATTATGTTCTGTTTCGAAAAAAATTACAGCCATGTGATGTCTAATTTGCTCAAAAATCCTAATACTTTAGACCATAAAAGGCCGTTACTAAGGAAAAGGGGCCCTTAGCAACGAAAATAACGTAACCATACCTATTTCACATTATATCTCGTTATTATTCATTAGGCCTATGTATTAATATTTTTGACGTGTTCAGACTCTACATATGAATAGTTAATACAACTGTGTATATTTTGAGAAAAGAATACACTCATGGTAGTATTAGTGGATTAAATGCACCGTTGCTAAGGGAAACCTCCATAGCAACCGAAAAAATGATATTTTTGTGGTTTTTAGCTTTTTTTCGTTAATGTGCAAGAATGGAACGTGGGAACTATAAAGTTCATTTTCACAACACTAATGGTGACTAAATTAACATAAAAACAAGTACTTCCACGGTGTGTACTACGGAAGTCAAGAAATAAAGCCTTTTTGAGGTCTCGGCCCACGGCCTAATGTGATGCTATGAAGAACGCCACACGAACGGGCGCAATGGGTCGTTTACGATCCGTTCAGATTGTTACCGATAATTAGCAGACGGCGTTGTGTCATCAATCGTTCACAGGGAGCGGAGTTATATTGGTCGTACGACGCAGTGAGTGCCCGGCATTATTCTTTCTTAAATAATCATAAAAATTACAATTTTTCATGGGACCTCACTTATGCAAAATGTGTTTAATTGTTAATTAGTTTATTATGTATGTATTTTTATTTATTGCACAGGATTTACTGATTATTTTTGGAATAAGAGATTTATAAAAGGATAGGCCTACTGTTGTGTGATTAATCCTTTTGCTTTCTAAGACGGAGTCGACGTTAAGGTATCATTTGAAACATCTTACTTGAATCTATTATACTGTGTATGATGATGGTGATCAGGCATACAGATTTCAAGAAAAATACAAAAACAGCGTGGTGTCCCTGTGCATTTTTGCATACGTATTTGTGACATAGTTTTATGTACTTATTGATACAAACCAAAGTTGTTAGTTATTTCATTTGAAACCAGTGTCAGTATAATCTTAGGTAAGCAGGTGGTTGTAATATATTAACACAAACAAACGTCTTTGTAGTAGCCTAGCAAAACGGCTGGATAACGAAGTACAGTAGAACCTCGATTTTACGTACGGTACGGGACCAGAGGGCGTACGTAAATCGGGGGATTCGTAAAATAGAGGTTGGGTTAAATTTGTGGTAACCTTTGACATAATACGTACGTAACGCTCAATAAACGTATGTACGAACGAACGATGA
>NW_022689540.1:463373-479455 GCF_011630105.1 Anneissia japonica | reverse complement strand
GTCCTGTGTGGATTTGTAACTGTGTGTATTATTAGTATTCAGCACGACTGTGTGTCAATTAAAAGGCAGAATATTACAGTGGTTAGCATAAGCAAGAATTTAGTCCAATGAAACTGTTTATCATCTTGATATCTTCCGACAAAAATTGACACTACCGGCGTCACCACGGCGTCCCCACCGATCGATTTAACGTGACGTTGTTATGTGGGTGTTTTATAGATTATTGAGAATGGTAATACTGTATAACCGAAAAAGATAATATGACAGTTGAATGACCAACAGAGACAACTGAAGACAATAGTTCGTCATTAGAAGTTATTTAGTTATAACTTTATTCGGAAAGTTAATCTCAAAATCGAGTTGCCGTCCCCGGCGTTGTCCGTGACGTCGTATGATTTACCAATTAACCCATAAGTCAAAGGCTGGTTACGATTTGAGTATTTTCATTCATCTGGCCATGTAAGTATTAGTGGCGTATCTAGATATCTTTAAATGGGGGATTGATGGGGGCGCAAATGTGGGGGCCTGATGGGGGAGCGAAGGTGTAGTGGGGTAGGGGCTTGATGATCAGTTGAGGGGGGGGTAAATCTGTCACTGAACAAACATACAACTCATTACAATGTCACTCCCTCATTCTAATTTCTATATACATGACTTACTATAGTATTCCTGACCTCTATATACAAGACTTACCTTAATATTTGCTTGTTTCGTCTTACATCTGACCGGTAGTATTTATACCGTTAGTAGCATAAGCGTTATTACATGGGACACGTCAAAACATTCAAATACATTATTAGATGCATTACTGCATTTGTATATCTTATGTTCTTATTAAATATTCGAAATAATTGTTATGAATGAATATAATTTTAAGTTTTAAAAAATGGTTCGGGTGGGAATCCAGGTTATCTAGCCAGATGAAAACCACTACAAATGATGTAATAATAATAATAATAATAATAATAATAATAATAATAATAACTTGGTATTATTATTATTACGATTATTTCCGTAAGTTTAAATTAAGCGGCTAATAATATTCAACAGGATAATAATAATAATAATAATAATAATAATAATAATAATAATAATAATAATAATAATAATAATAACTTGGTATTATTATTATTATGATTATTTCCGTAAGTTTAAATTAAGCGGCTAATAATATTCAACAGAATAATAATAATAATAATAATAATAATACTTTGAAAATTAATACGGATAATATTCAACAGGATAATAATAAAATAATAATAAATAATGGTATTATTATTATTATTTCCGTAAGTAAATAAACACATCTGTATCTGGGCTATTGACAACAATGTGACTGTTCGACTTTGCACACACACTGTGCAGTATCATCCTTGTTTCAGTTCCTCGTGATGCAGGTAGCACCTACTACAACGCCGTTGTTTCGAATAACATGACATTCGTTGCTATGCGCCACGAAAACATGGACATCAGAAGGAGTCTCCCTTTCATACATTCTCCATCTTACAAAAAAGAATTCGACAAGTCATCGTAATCATCATCATCATCGTTGTTAACAACATGAATCTTTAATATTGTTATTATATAAACATATAGGCCTATAAAAAGGTAAAGAATTAAAATTAATAGAAATAAGAAGATTAGAACACAGAGAACAAAACGAATGTCAACGATATCAATCCGTAAAGTACTGTCCATCCTATCCTATCTTTATAGATCGAGTGTTCTTGTTCTTGACTTGGGATTGCAAAAGAGATCCAGCACAATTAATAATCATTTTTACGCTTTAAAAAAATATTTAAAATATATAACTGCGCTATTTCCGGCCATCTAGAGTGTCATCATTATTCTTTAAACTTTATTGACACAAACCATCTAGCATTTCCTCATCTCCCCCTCCCCTCTAACGAAAAATCATGAATCCACCCTTAATTTTCCAGCACTCCACTTGAAAAAATATTCTGAAATAAATTATACACACACCCTTGCCTGGAGAATCGTCAGAGCTTAAGTTTAATAGACACAGCGCCCTCAGTGTACCGACGCCATTTGCGCGTTTGCTGCTTGGTTGTGTTTGTAATTCTATGCGAGCGCTGGTTTTTCCAAATTTTAATCCGTTTATATCTGACTGAAAATTAAGTAAAGGAAACAAAATAGCACTATGAGTGACAGGGAAGATGGATACGATAGCAGAGTAAGTATTATTTGTCTTTCCAGTTGTTAAACACTTAATTAATATTATGGATGCTATGGTAGGTACACCAAATCGTTTGCATCGTGGTAATGGCTTCTAAAAATGCGGCCTAGCACAAGGCAGGCTATAAAAGTAGGCCTAGGTAAACGCTGGGTAATATGGTTGTTAACCTGCCTATGTCTTAACCTACCATAACTATTGAAACATAGTTAAGAGGCCATTATGTGTGTAAAATTTAAATTGTTGGAAGAAGTCTAATGTATTCACTAAATTGTCCTTAAAATCTCACTGAAAATAATGAATGGTGGTGTTGCTTTTTTTTTTTTTTTTGGGAATGCCATCCATTTCGGCCGCATGTATTTTGCATCCAGGAAATTAAGTGTATTTTTTTTTTTTTTAAATATTAAAATATACATTAACCTACTTTACAAACATAAATATAAGTTTACCAGTGAAAATTTTCAGTTGTAGTGTTTTTTTAAATCTAGGAAAAGGAAGATGCAAACTCACCTCAACGGGAACAGCAAAGCAAAAGTAGATCTCGTTCCAGATCACGTGGATCGTACAACTATCGGTCTGCTTCAAGAAGTCCTCGACGTTCTCGCTCAAGGTCACGCTCGCCTTATGTCAGCAAGAGACGTAGTGGTCGTCGCAAGTACTCCCGTTCTTATTCTCGAAGCCCAAAAAGGAGATAGTATGATACATTTTTTTTTTCCACTCCACACTTTCTTTTTTCCACTCCACACTTTCTTTTTTCCACTCCACACTTTTTTTTATATTAAGCCATTATTATTATTATTATATACAGTAGAACCCCTCAATTACGTACGGCACGGGCCCAGAGCTGTTTGTAATTGCGGGTATTCGTAAATTCCTATATATTGCACTGGTACTACTTACACTGGCACAAACTAAGCCTAGGCTAGGCCCACAGGCCTACGCAGCCAAGTCTGAGGGGGCCTAGGCTTACAGTAGGCAGTTTCTAAGCATTCTGATATCCCACTCTAGGCCCGCACGAATTTGTTTTTAATCAGACGTTTTACCTTCTCAAATACCTAGATTGTGGATTTTACTGCAACACAACTTCCATAGATACTTGTTTATTAATATTATGTACATTGATCATTCAATAAAACAATCAAGCACTACGTTGACTCTTAAAGTTGAAAATCATGATTAAATAAAAGTAGTTTATTATAAAAAAAAACAACAACAAGCACGATCACGTTATGACTTCATTGTCAAAAGAAGTACATGTGGTGAGAGTAAAATCCAGATAGATCGTTCTGGGCATGCGCATGGACCTGCATGGGCAGTTTTGAAGCAAACAGTTTGTGTGAATCAAGTTAACGATCGTGTTTTGAAATGAAAGTGACATTTCTTAAGGTAAAGATAATGCAAAAATGAACGCAAAAAGATAAAGCATGAACTTGGGCTGATAAACCAACATCGTAAGATAGCATTGTTTTGTGAATAAAAATATTTTAACACTCGCTCTTCTTCAAACTAGGATACATGGACAGCATTGTTTATTTTGAATTAATTTATTGACGATATTTTACAGCGTCACCCAAGATGCATCAAGCGTCACGGCTAGCTTGGGAGCGTCACAGTGTACCGTGACGAAGTCCCAAGCGTTGCGGTACCGTGGCGCTTCAAGGGCCTGGGGAACTCATAAGGAATTCACATTTTATGGTGAATTCCTTTTACTATTACTAGTCAATTGAATAAATCAATTTGATATATTGTTAAATATTATATTCTGTTTTTCTCTTTCTTTTATGTTTTTGCTGCATTTGCTGGTTAGTTCTAGAAGGTAAGTTATGTATTTGATGAATTTAATTAATAAAAAATTAAATATGGTAGAAAAATTACTTTTTACTGACTCGAGCATTTAACCAGAAGTTAAGGTAAATACTGAAAAACAATGTTAAAAAGTGATGTCCTTAAATTACACCTTACAGTAAATGCATCGATTTCCTAATACTAAAAAAATTCTAACAGGATATGACAGTATTAAGACAACTCTGTATTTATAAAATATAGAAACATTAGACTTAAATGAAATGTTATTTTTTGTTGCATTTGATAACATAACTCTAAATTGAATACAAAAGTAAATAGTTCAATTTCAATTCGCAGTCGATCTCGATCACCATATGTGCGCAGACGAAGAAGTAGGAGCACTTCACCAATGTCGGACAGACGGCGACACATTGGAAACAGGGTGAGTGTTTGGAAAGCTCTCATTGTCTATTACTCAAAACAGTATTTTATCATACATATTTGCTGTTAATTGGTATATGGCATGGTTATAAGGCTTAGAGTGAAATAATAAGTAAATCATAATAATCTAAAATCTTAATAAAAAATTCAAGCATGCAATAATATGCCTATACCGTGCATATAGACCTAGTGTATACAAATGTGTAGTGAAATTGTATGAAAACATTTGAACATTAGCAAACAAATTTCATGTGTACTGCATTGTTTTATTGTTTTCCATATTTGTGATAAGGTTGAGAGTTATAATAGTATATCCTTTGATTCATTGCAGGAAAATCCCCCAGAAAGCACATGTCTTGGTATTTTTGGTCTGAGTCTGTACACTACAGAGCGTGATCTTCGTGATGTCTTCAGTCGCTATGGACCTATTGAGAAAGTTCACGTTGTATATGACCATCAGGTAAGGTGCAAAAAGCTATAGTTGTATTTTTTTTTTCTTGTAGTGTGTGGCCATCAACAGCATAATAAAATATGAGGGATTTTTGAATGCTGAGAATATATAATTTTATTTGAATTTAACAATAAAACAGTGTATAAGAAAGATTTAAAATGTTAAATCAACTAATCCTTTGAAAAACATGTAAATGTAAATAATAAAGATACACTAATGTAAGTGTCTATAGGAAGCTGACCATTGAGCTGTGAGAAGCATTTAAGCAACTGCTGAACTGGTAAGATTATAGATTTTGCCATGTTTTTGTCACAAAGCATCCAAAGACTAGTTAGCGATTGGTCACAGGAACAATCACTTTATTCCAGAGTAGAATAACTTTATACAATTAGCCACACTTTTTTTCTACCAGACTGGCAGATCAAGAGGATTTGCATTTCTCACCTTTGAGTCGTATGATGATGCTCAAGAGGCTAAAACCAGAACGAATGGTATGGAAGTAGATGGCCGTAGAATCCGGGTAGACTTCTCCATTACCAAGAGGGCACATACACCGACCCCTGGAATATACATGGGAAAACCAACAAGGTATGTAGAAATAACGTCAAAAATTCAATTAGAATTTTGTGTATCAGTTAAGTCATTTACTTCCAACCAGAAACCGATAAAAGAATAATTAGTTTTCACTGATTTACAGACATTTTACAGTACTACAAATATCCTTAGACGAGACTGTTTTTTTATTCCTTGTTTTGCGTACCTATTTTTTTGAAGATCATCAGAGAAGGGCAGAATCAAAATTAAATTAAATTGTTATTTAGTAAATAGTTTTGTCAAAAACATCCAGACATAGGAGAAAATAAAAATAAAATTGTGTTGGTGAATGTAGAATGGGATGGGTAAATGCTTCAAATTTATATAATTAGGAAGAAATATACATATCTTGCCTTTGGAGATTTCAAGGCTGCAGATGGTGTAATAAAGAAAAACTTTTTTTTTTTTTATTCTGATATTTCCACTTTTTCGTGGTGACGGGTGCGCTAATTGGCCAAAAATAAAATTTTATTTTTATTAGAAATATTTGCAGTCAGCGGTTTCACTAAACAAGGTATAAAAATACCAGCCAATATAAGAGTCTATGTAAAAGAATATAGGAAAGGTTATTTAAATGTCAGTTCGTCAATGGGGAAAATTTTTTTCTCATTCAAATTTTTAATTGTAAGTTAAAAAATAAATTAATACACAAATGGGCATTCCAAATATGGAATTTGATTTAAAAATTCTGTTTAGCTTGTGACAGACAGTACATCTTTAAAACAGTCGCATACAAATTCTATTGAATACTCAAAAAAATCATCACTGTTTCTATTGCCTCGAGACAAATATTAAAGATATCAAGACGTACAAATAAAGAATCGTTTCTACTTTTTCAGGCCAAGAGATCGTGATTATGGTTATGGTCGTCGACGTTCACCTTCGCCGTATCACAGTCGTGGATCGCCAAGATACAGGAGCAGATACTCGCGTTCTAGGTCAAGATCGTTTTCGCCTCGTAAGAATTTTTTTTTTTCATTTATATGGTTCCCAAGGTCCTGGGTTCAATTCCTGTCACGACAGAACTTTTTCTCATGACAAAAACAACTCCACTCCCTAAGCCTCATAAAGAGACTTCACTGACAAAAGCATCACATTATTTCATTTATTTAAAGAGGGCCCCTGAATGTCACCTGACCTTGTAGGATATACTGGAAGGGTCACCCTCTATAAATATGATTTTTTTTTTTTTTTTAAATCTTACCTGTATAGGATTTCCAGTGTAATGCCAAATGAGAAAAGTCATAAAATTTTGCTTGAATATTCTAGAAATACTATCGTTTAATAGTTCAATAATATATTCAAAAAATTAAAAAGATCTAATATGACTGCTTTTGGCATTTGTTTAGATGTTAAATCAATGATGTTCGTTCCTTTAAACAGATTAACATCAGTGACATTATATGTATAATGGTAATTAAAGAGCCATGAAAATTTGATATATGCCAAGTGAAATGAATTCATAAGTTAATTAGTTGTTCTTAGGTCTCTGGCTTTGTATTAAAATTATATTTTTAGTTGGATGAATGCATACTTAATTTGCATCATCTGTTAAAATCATACATTTTTGCGCAAGATTTGTAAAAATTTCAACAGACTTTAATTGTTTAATTTGTGTATTTCAGGTCGGTACTGAGAACAATACTAAAGAGGAAACCATCAATGCTGAATCCAATTGTGTTCAGAGTGTACATACAACAGGTTTTGGATATCAATCAGTAATGGTCCACATTAGAGGCACTGCTAGATCTCAAGAGTGCAGCTGGCCTTCAAGCCCCAAATTGCAAGTCTTAAGGGTGAGAAAATATGTTTTGCATAAAAAAATAATGGGATGATGTGTGGTTTGTCTCTCTCTAGCTGTTCCTTAAAAAAAATACTGTAAAATATACTAATGTTAATTACCTTCTTAACACGTCTTGTAAGCAGGTTTTATAAGTGGGAATCTTGATGTAAACCTACATGAAACCAGGTTTTTGAAAAGTAATTACAAATGTACCCAAAACAATCCGACAACTTAAAACATTGTTTGTTTTTCAATATTTATAGTTTTGTTGTAATTGTTGTTATTAATTCATTGTTATAAACCTATAAGATACATTAAAAGTTTAAGGGGCTCGCCTAAACTTCATTGACACAATGTTAAAAGTATAACAATATTGAAATCCATTGTTATCCTAAGCCAACACTTGTTTTCAAAACCATGTATTTAATTAACCATAATTAAATTTCATAGTGTATACTGTAAGCAAGTGGATGTGATCTACTTTAACAGGTTTTGTTGATGTATTAACTTCATGTTCTTTTGTTAGATTTTTGGCAGCATTTGTATGGTGGCAGATAAGGTTTTCTTGCAGATAGATGTTAGCATGCTGAGTATATTAGTTACAAAATAGTTTCTTCTGAAATTATAAATATGTGAAGTATATCTTCTCTCACTGTTTTCCTTTACTCCACTGCAATGTGTCCTCACCTAGCTTAAAGAAGCCCTTTATTGTTTAGTTATTATGTTTTGAATTATGAGTAGGATACAACAACCTGCGTGCAAATTGAAGTTTGGGGAAGATAGATATTCAATATTAAGTAAACTTTTCAATAGACGATAGTTTAAAATCACATTTGGTGTACAGGACAAATCTTGGGCTTGCTATTGTAAATTTGAACTTGAGTTCCAGGTTAAGAGTAGAAATTTAGAATAGTTAATAACAGTAAAAAATGTTAATTTGGGGTTTGGTATTTACACAGATGCTTTCATACCCAAGATTTTATCTTGCTACATACCTGATGGAAAACTTACTTAGTTCTGTATTTCATATATTCACTAAAGTATAAGTTGTTAGTTGATTGATTGAATCAGTTTCCCAAGATTTTTTCTGGTAAATGTTGTATAAAATTTAAATTACTTACTGAAATTCTTCAAAAACTGATACGGTGACAAGTTTAAAAGAAGTACTGGTTAAATTCTTTCTTCAATTTAGAAACTAAAGCTTAATTGCATACAATTTGGATAATTTAATGAAAGTGAAAGCACAGTGTATGTTCATGTTTGACCTTGATGACCTGTGAATTTGACCTTCATTAACATAACTTCTTTTTATCCTTGTAGTTATTAAGAATTGAAGATTGAAGTTATGATGAAGAAAATCAAGTAGCGTTAATGAAAAGAAGTTTGAAATTAAAAGAAGAAAAGATGGAAGCAATATAAATAAGAAATTTGGCAGCTTCAGCAAATTTAGAAGTGAAGTAATTATGAAGTTAATTGAAGAAAGAAGCGAGTAGAAGAAAGAAGAGGGGTAAATTGAAGTAATATTGAAGAAAGAAGAGAGAAAATAGATAATATAAAGAAAATAATTGAATGCGCGAGTTTGAAGTGGTTGTAGCAAGAAGACAACAGAAGGTTTGCAATGTTGTTTTTTTGATATGCCACGTGTTTATTTTTTTGATGTGCCTCTTTCCCATGTATGTCTGATACAATGTTTTTTATTGATTTAACTTCCAGCAAAATATGTACATTTTGGAGTATTTTACAACCAGTGTACATGTTAATTCTTCATGTGTTATTGATTATTAAAGAATCAATCTTTTTTTGCAGAACTCTGAAATTTGTTATTTATTACGTCTGTATATTTGTTTGTGATTTATTAAGTCAGCACATTATTGAATCAGTAACATTAAACCAATTTAAATCTCGGTTGGAAGCATACTGGCATCAATGCCCCATACAAACAGACAACTGGAACATTTGCTTAGCGGGATAACCTAAAAAGAATACAAACCCTTAGTTGCAACTTCAAACATTTGACAGATTGAAACAACTTGCTTTTTGCTGATTTGTGAAATGTTGTAATTACCAGCAAATTTAACATGTGTTCATGCAAAGAATGTAATGGCTTACAAATTGAAAGCTAGTAACAAGGTATACGGTAATGTCAAATTACAAAATTAAAATAGCAGCACACTACATCAAACATAAATATTTATAATTTCCTTCATTAGACATGCATGTTATTTCATCTGTGTGGTTCATTTAATACAGTATATACAGTCGTACAGTAGTTGAAAGTATCATAAATGTGATGATTTTCATCAAGATTGAGTCTGCAAAATGAATAACAACAATTTGGCATGTAAAATGAGATGACTTCGAAATTATTTTTAGGCCACGTCGACTTAGGCATGTTCAACTGTACTCTCAAATTTTACGTATGCTCTTACATATTGACAAAATCACAGGAGCAAGTTATAGGACTATGCTCCACCATCACTGTATAGAAAAGCTTGGAGAATAAACAGACTCAAATTAATTCCATATTACTGTATTTAACATTTTTCCAGTCGAAAATTAAACAAAAGTCATTTGCCAATTTATCGACTAGACTGCTAGTTTTATTCAGGGAATGCACAAAATCAAATTACTGTACAAAAATGAAGAGCTGGCTGCAGTCTTATAAATTGTTTTGATGTGATGACCACAACCTATACTATACAGTACACTACAGTATACCGCCTGACCAAATTGCTATGCCGTAAATCCTTGCATAAGTGCCGCTGCGCTTATACATTATTTGGAGGCTTCAATGCTTATTCGAGATCGGCAATTTTCATGCCCGTTGCACTTTTCATGCCCGTTCCTATGTTGCCCATCTTATTTCCCGCAGTACATCATTGTAAGTAGATGTTTATAAACATATGCTTGCGTCTTCATTTTATTATTTATTCATTATGACAAGGCATACATTGTATTTAAAATTGTTTCTTAAAGTGTTCAATTACCACACATTGTAGTATGTACTCTCGATTAAGTGCTGCGGCGCTTATTTGAGAGCAGTGCTTAGCGGAAAAAATTACGTTTGGTGCGCCGCTTATTCAAGGATTTACGGTACTCTTCATTGAAATTCACGGAATTTATCTTAATTACTGTAAACACGTTATATCGTCATTGCGGACTTATAAAATCCGCATACGCCTTAAAACTAAAAGAAAATGCATACATTTTAGAGTCCATACTGAGCCCAAAAAATCCGCAATGAAAATATAACGTGTTTGTATTAATGTTTCTGTTTGTTCCTGACCTACAGTAGTGCTGGCCAATATTATATATTCAATATATACTCTGCCTACTACTAAGATTCTCAACAGTATGCATTGTGTACGAGACGAGTACAGAGTACCGTATAACATTTGGTGTATTACTGTATGCTCGTGCTTATGTGTTCGACAATCAAAGCTGTAAATTTTAATTTGTCATTAATATTAATAAAACGTATCCGTCATCTTTAAAGTGCATCATAAATAGCTCCTTCCAAATAATCGTGATTACTTTATTGCTTATGTAGCGGAATTGTGATTCACAACACACTAGCTCGTTAAAACTGAATTTTTAAGACACTGGATGTTTGAAGAAAAAACTCTGGAATGGTTAACAAGATAGATTTTTGAATATTCAGCAACTGGGGCAAGAAAGGCATAACCACCCGTTTACCAGTTAGGCCTAGTAATTTGTGTTATTCAATCCCAGGCACCTGAGATTTAATCATGTGAACATCATTTATTATTCTCAAGACTAGAAACACCATAAACACCACGAAGCAGTATCCTGTGTAAGAAATGTACCGTTTATATTTATTCCTCTTGGTTTTGAATCTAAATCATTAAGTTGATAAAGAAATGTCTGAATACCTCTGAATATTACCTTGTATTTTGCTAATTCTACAAGTATATAACATTTTTAACGTTAAAGAACTGAAATATTATCTTGTATTTTGCTAATGCTACAAGTATATAACATTTTTAACGTTAAAGAACTGGAAGTAATGTGTGATAAATCTTGTCCTACCCCGAATTCAAATTCGGGAACCTATGCAGACGTCTTAACTAACTGGGCCGATGAGGCTTCGTTGGGAATTCAAACCCAATTAGAAGTAACTAATTTTTCACAAACTTGCATGTGGACCAACGCTAGTGCACGATGCATTGCAGCATGGAGAGGTATGATTACAAATAACAGTTCGATATGACGCGCCATCTGTAGCATTAGCGGGATCTCTAAATTTGAATACTGTAGTATGAATAGGCCTATACTTTCCCTCAAAATTAGCCAAGAAAGCTAATGAAAGCTATCACTTTTATATTATATTTTTATTTAACTAATTAAGACTCTACTTGGCTAATCACAGTACATAAAAATTCACAGCCATATTGCGGACGTTTTGCCAGCTTGAACGCTCATCTCTTCACTTTACAAAAAAAAAGAAAAAAAAACTACAGTGACGAAGAAGTAAATAACTGAAAATAAACATGGTAATTTTAGCGTTTACGGAATTATACTGCAGGCAATTTAGAGTTGTTGATTGACTGTTACAATAATCTCTATATTCGGTTCGGTGAATGTGTTAGTTGGGAACACTGGCTGGTTCACTGCTTGCCCGGTGAAAAACCTTCCGCTTGAAATACAATGATCTCATGTTTAATAGTTGTGGTAATAATATAATTTTTTTTTCTTTTCTTTTTTGTTTTTTAGCAGAGCGTACTTAATGACCCAGAATATAATTCTACATGTCTACAAATATACACTTTCTGTGCTGAAATGTTAAAAACCATAAACATTTATTTTTAAAAACTTTTAGATATTAAAACCAAGTTTTAATTGATTTACTGACGCTTTGTTGTTTGCGTTATTTTTGCCAGCTTAAACGCCGGTAATGCAATGTCTTTTCAGTTTACAGTAAAAAAAATGAATGTAGTGACAAAAAAAGAAACAAAAAAAGAAAATAAAACATGGTAATTTTAGCATTTACGGAATCTTACTGCAAGGCAATGTACAGTTGTTGATTGCCTTTTAATCTCTATATTCGGTTCGGTGAATGTGTTAGCTGGAAACACGGGCTGGTTCACTGCTTGCCCGGTGACAAACCTTCCGTTTAATTCTAATGTATACAGTCTGTGCTGAAATGTTAAAAACAATAAAAATGTATAAAAAAAAAAAAAGAAATTAGTGATATAAGTCAACAACTTTCAGTGATACAGTTTTAGTTGGTTAGTTGGCTGACACTAGCTTTAAGATGTGGTTTGCTTTATTTGTACAGTAATAGTTTTACCCAGTGTCAAGACAAGACAAAAGAAAAAAAGAAAACAATAAAAAACAAAAGAAGAAAGATTATTTGACTGCCTCTAACCCATTTTATGTTTACAATTTATATGGGCCTATATCATTAAAAAATAAATAAATAAATCTGTTTTCTTCTTTCCAATTCCAACTAGAAAACTAACATTTGCTAGCGTGGTTAAAGGCATGGTATTAGTACAGGCTCGATTATACCCTACCCTTCCATGTTTTATGTGCTCGAGTTAAAGAAAGCTGTTGCTAATTTGTCAAGCATGCTTTTGCAGCTGGAAGTTAGTTGTTTTACCAGCGCTAAGTAGCAGTTAAATTCATTTAACTGTCAAAGGTTGCTCTTTTCTGTCCACATTGAGACATTTACCTGCCGTGTCCACCGGAAACTAACACCAGCCAAAAGAAACATCCCATATAAAATAGTAACCCTGCACAAAGTTCACGTGAAATTAAATGACTCTCATCAGCCTAATCATGTTAATCCTGATTGAAGTAAAACGTCCTTAGTTTTCTATCTTGTGAATGGCTGGATGCTGCACGTAACCATCTCGGTAAACGTTTTTACGGTATATTTTTATATGAAAGTATAACTGTATAAGCACACAAAACAACAACAGTATAGGCCTACTAATGAAACGTAACAGATTTATTAATTGTTTTTAACAAACCTTTTAAAAAAACAATCATTGACATGAATGACATAGGCCTCTACCTACAGTATTTGTAAAACATTAAAACACAATCTACAAATATAAATAAAGATATTCAATAATAATAATAGTCCTAACATATTTTAAATACTTCTGAACGTTTATATACTGTACAATATAGGTACAGGTATAGGTGTTGGATGTAGGTCCTACATCCAACACTATTCTTGATGTGAGTATTTGGAGCAATTTGATTGGTTGATTATTAATTTAACGATCATCTGACAAATGTGCAAACATGTGATATAGTAGTGCAGAGAGACTTTGGGTATACTGTAGTTCAAGCATTAGGTTAATGGAACTCAATTTAAATGATTTATGACGATACATAGCTGTATATAAAAGATTGTTACGAAACTTTCTATGGGGGAACTCAATTTCTGAACTAAATCTCCTTAAACCATTAACCCTTCGCCAACTACAATGGCAGCTTTGAATGATTGCTTTGGTAGAATGCGCTTTACTCACGTCCTCAGCTAAGGAGGTATACTATTAATATACCTATACCGTATCTTATTTACTGAAACAGTCTTTATCAATAAACATAGCATGCTGGAGCTACCGGAATATCCGGCGGACTCCGTTATAGGCCTATTATATTTTAATAAATTTGTGTTTTGCAAGTCAACCTTCATTTTGATAATATTCGTCTTCTTATTGCATTTACATTTTATTTTACTTGCTTATTTACATACTCGTTCCTTCCTCCATCGTAATTTTAATTGGTCTTGCAATAGATATTGCTTATTCTTTGCAGATATCTTATTGATTCCGGTTTTTTTTTTATTATCTTGTCTTTTGAACTGGGAAATTGTATAAGCCTATTAACTCTGATTTTAATCGTATTTTTATAAACTAAATTTCTTAATGAATTTTTTGAAACTGTATACATAATGACTGAATTTGTTATTGTATTTTTCCTTTTTTTATTTTAAATTCAAATCGAATGCTTATAAACCTTTTAATCAATTGTAATTTGGCCTTTTTTTGTCTTTGTTTCTTCTTTTCTTACTTTTTGATTGTGTGCTTGTGCAATTTCTTTTCGTTGGTAGGATTTCTGTTTGTGTCTAAAGATAAATTTCCAGTATGCATTCTAAAGTAAAAAAATTTGATTTGATTTTCAACACACATACAAATTCACACTGTAGGCCTATTATAATCCACTTTATAATTAGCATGTGGGAAAACCTAGAATAGGATAATGTAATGAATAATATTAATTGAAACCGACAGAAGATGAATATGACAAGGAATGAAAAAAGCAGTCACGTCACTGAACTCGAACCCGGGACCTGAATCAGCACCTGTAGATATAGCATTATTCCATTTCTTCATTCTTTCTGACGTCACGAATTAGATAGCACTAATATCGTAAGTGATTAGACGCTCAGAGATCTATAAGATACACCGTCTCTGTTGTGGGATGAGATACCCGATGGAGGCTATTCATCCTTTGTCATATTCTTCATTAATTTGACATTGTATACAGGCCTATAGGATATTGATATAGGAAATGTATATATGTATATATATAGGCCTATATATATATAATAACAGTGCTCGTATATATAATATAATGTTAACATTTTTTGTTCATGGTGCAAATCCATTGACAATCAAGTTTGTAGGGTTTATTGAAAACACTGAAGCACAATGTTAGAGGAATAATAAAAACTGTTGCAACTATCGTTATGATTTAAAGAAGATTTACAAGTTCACAGAACGATCTGTATCTAAATAAAATATAAATTGTGTGTGTTTTCCTCATGGAGAGCTTTTAGTTTATTGCCAATGCCGTCTCAGGACGCCGTAATGCCCCTCGCAACGTTCATACCACGTAGGCCCATGGTATACGGTAAAGGTACAGTATCAAAAGATTTTTCTAGTGTGGACGATTATTGTATATCGTGATACTGTGAATCTCCACCGATTAATTTATAGGACGTTTCTGACAGATCATCAGTATTGGAAATTTGGATTGTATTTCTCTGTATTGTACATTATAAATTTATAATGGTAATTGGATAGAAAATAGACATAGGCTTATGTACCGTAAAACTGTATTAAACATGTGAATAGCAAAGACTATAGTCTTCAGCTAAAACATATTTGCCTCGACCTAGCATGAACGTAACCGAAATTTGTGACATAGTAGGCCTAACTTTATAATTAACAAACGAATGCAATATAGACCTACACATTTTTCATTCCTTAACTTCTATAATTGTATGTTTTTTGGTCATGTAGTTTTACTTATTTTAAAGTCAAATGGTATCGTGACATTATTTATTCTCTCAGGAAAATTATGATTTGAGGCCTATTCGATACAACTTAAACCACGATAGTTATTTTTCCTTTTAAGTTGTCAACTTCTATTAGTATGAAATATGAATGAACGCATTTCTCATTGACATAGCAATGTTTTTCTTTCTTTTTTCCAATTTTTTTTTTGCCGCAACCTGGTTTCGCAATCGAGGTAAACTACCTAATTGTAGGCCTAGCCCTCTACATTGCTTTTAAAATTATTCTGCATGAAAATAAGACAGACTACTCTAATAGGTTATCTGCAGCATTTATGTACGATCGTCCTCTGAACCCTCCGTTATACTATTTTCCATCAATGCAAGTACCACTTGTTTTCTTCACTTTATATAGGCCTATTTATATATATATATATATATATATATATATAGCTCTGGTTCTATTTCTGGCTGTTTACTTACGTTTACTTTTTAGCTGTTGCTTATCATTTTTGTATCTCTACTGAGATCCAGCCATTGTTTCCCACAGCATTGT